>NW_026929486.1:0-39417 GCF_032062105.1 Saccostrea cuccullata | reverse complement strand
TGAATTATATGTAAATTGTAACTATCTTGGTATAGGCCACCTCTGCAATGATACGGCAAAAGTAAAAGTTTGGAATTCTTGTGTGTTAAAAACTAGATCAAACTCATAGGTAGAATTTCAAATTTTAATTGATGTACCCTAAGAAAGGTCTTGTCACAAAGAATACACGTGTAATCTAATCATGATCAGCTCCCCACTAAATCGAAAGCTATGGACATTATTAAAGTTTTTGCGTACAAACGGACAAACAGACAGAGAGACACACAAAGAGACAGAGAGAGAGAGAGAGAGACAGCTAGACAGACAGACAGACAGACAGACAGAGGGACAGACACGACAAACGATATAAACCCCCGAAACATTTTTCACGCGGGCACAAAAATGTTTTAATGACCACATTGTAAAGGGTGTTAAGAAAGTTCGTTCCACATGTTTTCTTTATTTCGAAAAGAAATACGAAGAGAAGAGAAGAGATATTTACAATTTGTGATATTTCATGTTTAAAGAGTCCATTCTTGCTAATGATAAGGTTTTAACTGTCTTTTTTGAATTGATAAGGGGAGGGCAGGTATTAAAACAGATGATGTCTGTTCAGAAAAAAATCAGGGATGGCGTAAATTTGTGACATTTATTAAGCACACAAGTCAGGACATCCTTTCAAATACTATGCAAAAATTATCAATTCTGTGGAAAATTCAAAATGACAAACCTATTCTGTTGAAAAGTTATCTATCATTGTTAGTCCATCGTTCATCAGCTTGTCTGATGCAAGATAAGCTATGAAGAAAAAAAGTAAATTAGCCTTTATTTTTACTCAAAATGACCAGCATTTCTATCATTCGGGTGCTTTAAAGATGTTATATATTTTTTTCGAATGGATGAACAATTCTACAGTTTTCTGCTAGAAATGAATTCCTTTAAATTTAAAGCAAACTCTTGTGATTTTGCCAGACTTGAAAATTAATCTCTTTAGTTAGGCACTATTTGGAAATTTTTGAAAATATTTCATCATGGAACGAACTTCCTTAACACCCCTAATATGGCCAAGTTATCTGATAAGTAGATTGTTTAAATACCCGAATGGAAACAACCATATAATGTTTTGTTCAATTACCCGGATGTATGCGGTTTACGCCTAAAAACCTCCCATATCCGTCACCATACCAGACCAGAAGCTCTTCACCCGGCTCTACGTCAGGTGAGGTCATATAGAAGATGATGCCCTCGCACGTGATAGGAACAACATTTTCCTGTTGATATTTGGCGGGAGAATTAACGAATCGTAACCAGTTACTACAGGCCGGATCTTCTGCATCTATGTTGTAGGTAGCATCGGTCCCATGTTTATCTACCTTTGAAAACAATAAGATCCTAATGGTTAAGAATAAATTATAGCTCAGAATATGTTATATATTTTATACCTGATGATCAAAATTACTTTAAGGTAATGAATATTTAGGGATTGAACGAATCTAAAAAATAGAGAGTCGTGAGAGTGTTACATTAGCAATACTAGTCCCCTACCACAAGTATAATGTGGTTCTCTTTAAAGCTGAAGATTTTATCAGAAATCATTGAAGTGGATCAAAAATAAAAATTTATGTATAACTCATCAACGTCGAGCAAAATACACCAGAAATACTCTCAATGTTTGCAAGCTTTTAGATAAAATACAGGAATCATTCAAGCGTATCAAAATGAAAACTTGATCAGCAACTTATACATACATAAATCAGCCCATAATTTGCCAGGGTTTACATGTAGGAGAAAAAGTGTAGAAAACCATGTTGAACAGACGAACGGACAGCTAGTCGGACGGAGAAACAGGCAGACAGGCGTGAAATGAAATCAGAGGAAACCTTTAGTCGATCTGGTTTCACCGAGAGGGGAATACAAATATGTAACTAAAATATGGAAATTCATTTCGTTTTCATACAAAAAATCAGCTCAAAATCTGCCAATGTTTACATGAGGAGCAAAAATGCAAAAATATGTAACTAAAATATGGAAATTCATTTCGTTTTCATACAAAAAAAATCAGCTCAAAATATGCCAGTGTTTACATGAAGAGCAAATATGCAGGAAACCAAGTGGGACAGACAGACAGAGGGACAGAGGGACAGCTAGACGGACGGATATACAGACGGACAGGCGGGAGGACGGATGCAGAGGAAATATTTAGTCTCTCTTGTTTCACCGGTAGGGACAAAAAATAAGAAAAGCTTCATTTCGTTTTTCATTTTGGTTGATTCGTTTTATAATTTTACCAGCCACGAATAAAAATCCTCCTTCTTGTCTACAGTGTGAATAAGTCCTTCATAGACACCGAGGATCGTGATCTTCGGAACAAAGGTCTCCGCTCATGCGCCCATCCCCGCTCCCGGAAGTGACGAAGATTTAATGGCGAATCCTGGACGCGTGGTCAGATTAGCTCTCTGGTGTGGCAAGGGAACCTAGAGGAATCTTACATCTACAAGAAAATGTCAAGGACACGATGCAAAGGTCAGGACACATGATTTTTTGTATAATTTTAACAACTTCCTTGATTAACAAAACTACTAGTATAGAAATTAGATAACCGCAAGGTCAGTGAAATTGTTCAATAATTGCTCTGCTCATATTTCGTATTGTTATATAGATCTTGAAAACTGTTCGTTTTCTCCATAAGCCTCCCTGAATGGAAACTATATGGTAGAGGTCTATCAATAAGGATGCCTAAACACTGCACACAAAAGAGTTCTGTATGCAACCTCTCAGTGTATTTTTGTGTTTTTTGTTGATAAATTGCCTGCGTACATTTTAAAAGAGACCGAGTCTAACCGAGTGCGCATGACTTGGCACAGCTTATTTATTACATGCAGTCATCAGTGCAACAGTATACCTTAGACATTTTTTTATTACACAATAAATATTATTTAAAAACCCTTACTGGTCTAAAAGGGTGATTTTTACGATATTAATCAGAAGAAAAAATGCTGAAACGGCTTTAACGACGTCAACATTTTCTGATTTTGAAGGTAAGCATGACGCAGAAGAATGGAGTTTGTTTATTCAAGACGTTCATGGACTTTTTATTAAAACCTTATGACAGACCATCCAAAGAAACATACCAGAGGTCCAAAAGTTGCTATTTTTCTGTAAAAATTTTGCGGCAATGATTCATCTGCATTGATATGTATTGATGCCGTAATGTGGCAATTTTAGAGGAACAGGGCTCTATTCAGAAAATAAAATTTGTTATTAATTCCTATACCAAGCTAGATGGTCTCTTTTTTTTTTCTAAATTTCACAATTTTATGACTTTTAACTACACCTTCTATCTATTTTAATGAAAAAGAATTCTCTAGGGCAGAAATTCAATGAATATGGAAAAATGAATTATTTGGCGCTTTTCCAATATTTTCCTATAGTAAAAATAAACATTTGAGATGACCCTTAAAGAAATCGGGACTGTAAGCATTTGATTTTATTAGTCTTAAAACAATAACTATAACAGTAAAAAAAATTCAAAGTCCACAAGGCAGAAATACAGTAATTAGACTCGGTCTCGTTGAATATATGAAATGTTTGGCATTTGTAAAATGTAACGTGAAAAAATCAAAACAACGCAACTTTCATTTTACTGTTTCATACCCTTGCATTAGGAATGTGTTTATATTTAGAAGTTTGTACACCATGCTTAATGAAATCTGCACAAACTGGAAAGAGAGAAAATGAATTTAGAATATAGTCCTTACTTTGCAAGCATAGTATTTTTACCTGATATAAAATGTATTCCAAAATTCAGGGCTTTTTACAATATCAAGAATACGTATTGTTATAGCATCCACAAGTCATTTTTTATATTTGATATTTACCACATGTATTATATACTGTCTTAAAGCATATGGAGAGTAGAAAAAGAAAATATAACATTTTGGTTTTCTATTCATAAGTTGTTACTAAAAATAGACTACTAAAAAGTAGTGCTTGCGCTTTTTTGTGTGACCATTTTGTTTTTCAAAGTATTGATTTTGAATGAACAGCAAATACTTTGAAAAATTAGATCTTAAATGAAAATAATATGTTTGTTTGTAAAAGAACTTTAATATGACACATTTAATTATTTTATTGTTAATTTCACTTCCTCTACCACAATGCATCACAAGTAAAAATGCGTATTATTGCGCCAACGTTAACACTTGCAAAAATGACGTCAAAATTTTTAACTCTGAAAAATGATCATGATGTAGTCAAAAATAAATTATCAAATAAATTCACTTTAGCTGAATTCTTTTTTGTGTGTGCAATAGAAGTTTTAAACATAATTCTTTGACAATCTTTGACAATTTCTCTGTACCCTTACTTATAATGTTTAAAAGTACATGTTTTAAATGTATGGTATCTACCAGTAATCTCCGGCACTTGACAGTTATAAAAGTAGTTAAAATACAAAAACTTAATCTTTTCTTGTAATAGTGTTTAGATTATATAAAAACAATCAAATAACACAGACAATCAATGTAAAAAATGTAGTAATTTGATTTTCATGTTTAATTTAAATAGATTTCAGAACTTTTAATAGATTTGACAAAAGTTCCTTGTGTGTCAATGTTTGTCTTTTTCCATCATGACTCTTTCTGGAAAATGAAAACAGTTTTTGTTCGAGAACATTCTGCTTTAGAACATTTTTACGGTACCGGAGCTGGGCTTTTAAAGCATTGACTTTGTCTGATGTGCGTCCAAACTCCTTTATTCTCAATTTACACTCGCGGGCTGATTTCCATAAACCATAGAAAATAATGTCATCACTCTGTTTTTCCAGTTGCGCTTGTTTTCTTCTCTTTTTTCCAACTCTTTTTCGGAACTCTTCTTCTTGTTTCTCCTCTCTCTGTCGTTGAATTTCTCCTTTTCTTTTTGAGAATAAATCTCTTTCAGTGGAAACGGATTTTCTAGCTTCCAAAATAAGGTCTTCCATGTCCTCTTTGTTTCTTATTATCCATGTGGATGTTTTGTTCATTAGGAAAAGTGCGTAAGCCTCAAGAGCTAGAGCTGATATATTAGGTTAAGCTCTTAAAATTTGGTCCATGTACGCGAACAGTCGCTCGGAATAGGAATTATGTTTGTCCACACTTTTGGTAGCCAGTTAGAGCTCCTCAGTGAAAGTTTCATATTTACCATCTGGCAAGTGGTCTTTATAGACATGCAGTACTACTTTCCGGATCGCTGGTAACAGGACACTTAGAATGATTTCCACATCAGTATCATAATTAGACTCTTTGGTCAGGAATTCAAAACCTCTGTCGCCATTAAAGTCTATTCCTGTTAAAGCTGGAAAGGTTCCCTTTATAAAATCAGCTAAATTTTCAGTAACATCTGCCAAATAAGTTGATAGATGGAGATAATTTTGTGTCATTTCTTCAATTGAAGTATCCTTGTTCTCGAGAATATTCCAAAGGGGTGTTGTAATCATCTTTGAAATCAATCCCAGGGCTTTCAGTCCGGTAACATAAAAAGAAACTCTAAGATCTGAGAGAACAGACTTCAGAAGTCTTTTGTTTTCAATATCTGATTTCTCCAGAAATTCAGTCATGTAAGGATGTAGAAAGTAAAGGCATGCAGCATTTTGAAATAAAATGTTGAATCTGTGGCCCTTAAATGTTTGCAGAGGAAGTGAGATCATTCTGTTTTCAGTAAGAAATGGCTGCATGTATGTTCGGAAGGCCCCATAACACCCACACTTTTCATCACCTCTTCTTGCAAAAAACACACGTAGGATAAACTGGTCATTTCGTTGTTATTGTTCAAAAGAAATATGGAGATAAAGAAAATTATAAAAGCTTATGTTCATTTAGAATACGCATATCGGAAGCTGACCCTCCAGCAAATTAACATGAAAGTAATAGTTGAACAATTAATGTCAAATCAAAATTGTTGTTGTTTGAGAAAAATATATAATGATTCACGGAGATTTTTTTTGTGTATGAAGAATTGATCATATAAGAAAAATTTATTTCAGACAAAGGTATCTTAATTTACTGTGATATATTGAGTGGAAATATTACAGAGGCAGCTATAGTTTTTTTTTATTTTATTATCTAATGAGGACCATACTAAGTTTATAACAATAACGCAAGGAACCTCTAAACGCAGGCACATAGTTTGTCAGACTTGAAGAAAATTACATCGTATAGTTTTGCGCATATTGAGGCTATTACATTCATTTTCAACATAGGTAACGTGCCTTTATTCTTCAGAAAAAAAATCACTTTGCTTAAACAGAGAAACAGTTGTTTTCTTTCATTTGAAAATTACTGGAAATAATAAATTCGTTTACGTATCATCCGACCCACATAATCCTAGCATATTTATGCTATTATTCATTGTGTAGTTAATTGTAATAATTTTCTTATCTCTACTTCTGAGGGCGGACCTCTCTAACAGCATAAACTACCCTACAGTGTTCTGTGTTTATAGCTTTCTGTAAAATTCTCTTAGAAGTTTGTGCATCTGTGGGTTAGATTATGTGTTGCTTTTAAGAAAGAACACGCTAGAGCTAATTTTAGAAATGCTCTGCAAGCAGGAATTTCAAGAAAATAATTTTGGTAACACCAATGGAAAAGCAACAGCATACGACAAGCAATACTGTCAAAACATAAGGTAGGCTAATACCCCCACTACAATTAAAACCTGTTGCCATCGCTGAAAAAAATAGGATTGTTTTTTTGTTTTTTGATACACAGTAGGCTCAGAAAATTCTGAAAACATGCAAATTTCCAATTTCTCTTTTTTATTTTGTTTTAAAAAAAAGCGTTAGCTTGCCTACCTGCCATTTCATATGCATATATCATACGTTAATCATACACTTATATCAGATGCATTTTAGATACAAAAAATTTCAGATGTTTTTCGAAATGAAAACTATCTCAAATTTTATGAAATTCCGACAGAATTGAGAATAGTTGGGAAAACGATTTTATTCTGGGCCTTCTTGTGACCTCTGTTTATTAAGATTAAAATCAAAATAAAAGCTAGTTTCAAAACAATCATTAATATCAAAATTGAAACTGTGTTTTGGTTTTTACATCATTTAGAACTTTTTTAGGAAATGAATTTGTTAATAAACCAAAAATTCCACTTAATTCCACCCAGAAGAAAAAAAACAAACAAACAACAACTACATAAAGGTCTGTGTATGTATGCTTAATAAATCAGTAATTGAACTTTACAAAAAGACGAACAAAATCAATTTATACGGTCTCATCCGAAGGACCGGTCTCCACGTCCCACAGTGGGATTCGAACCTGCGACGCATAGATCAACTTCTTACTTCACGACTCTAGAGCAGAAAAAGTACCCTTAGGAGGTTTTCGATTCCAAAATAATGTTTTTGGATGAAATTAGAAATTACAATTTTGATACTCTGCAAAAATTCATTTTTTTTAGATTTAATGTGCATTTTTTTTAATCTAAAATTTTAAAATCAGATTTAAAGAAAGCCAAAAAAAATCTATCTCACTTTTTATCAAAGGTGTTTAAATATAATCTACATATTTTTTTTATGAAAGAGTATCTATTTTTTTAATCAAATGCATGTTAGAGATATTTGACAAAAATATCTTTATTTTATTGTATGCATGTTTACATTACAAAGATTCTTTATTAAAACTAAAAATTGCTCAATTGTAGCGCAAAGAGATTTATGATATTTTACCTATCGCTAAAGTATTCATGAAATGTCACTTGGAGAAATTTTGAATTAAATTGGAGGGTATATCTCCGTATATCTTATATATAACTCCGTAAAACAGTTGTTTTAACTAAAGGTCTCGCGATCTTTCTTGAAATATGTTTTTGCTGATAATTCATACGTTTTCCTTTGTAAATAAAAAGAAATACAACTAAAACACAAAACATACGGTGGATTGGATATTTTCTTACATTTGAAGATATAATGAACAAGTGTTAACGGGTAAAAAATAACAGTTTATTAACCTATAGAAATTAGTTCTTATATTTTCAAATGTCGAAAAATGAGCAATTTACATATTATAACTATTGTTTTCATCTATTTTGCGTTGTTTTTTTTATGGTATTGCTGTTTTTGTTTTCTTTTAAAAAAAAGTCAGGCGCAAGCAGACCCTACATACTGTAAAAAAAAATGGAACGCCCTTATCTTAGTGGTAGACTTTTATCGAAGGCATCATTTGTTGTAAGGTAGGCCTTTTTACAAGTATACATAGGCAATTAAGCCACATATGATCCACATATGCATTGCCTTTCATATGATGATCATATGTGGATCATATGAGAATCATATGTATATACAATCATATGAGAATCATATGTGGTCAATCATATGAGAATCATATGATTACACATATGTATATCATATGATCGTATTTACATATGATTCTCATATGAAAGGCCCTGCATATGAGAATCATATGTATATTTTGACAGTTTTCATATGAGAATCATATGAAACTGATCATATTAGAATCATATGAAACCATATTCACTAATTTGCCCTTGATATACTCAGGTAAAAATCATATGAATATTTTGACAGTGATCATATGAAAATCAAATGAAACAGTGATCATATGAGAATCATATGAAACTGTGTTCACTAGTTTGCCCTTGGTTTATGCAAGTAAAATTGCAATTTCAATAATATATTATTAATATTATCAATAGTAATTTAATTCAAAAGTATTTGTTAGCAATTACTTCTGTAAAGCTCTGCTCTACTCTGTTTAACACCCCCCCCCCCGCCCCTCTTTCCCTTAAAAAAAAACGTTCACAATTTTTTTTTTCTGTAATAATGTATTTCCCAGATAAAATTAATAAAGAATAAATTAAATTGCTTTTTATTTCAAATCTTTTGTGTTTGGTTTATAACTTGAATAAAATAAAAAAAAATCCGTATTTTTTTCCGGACCGGATTTGACTTTTATCGGATGGAAGTGTACGTCATGTCTGACCTCACTGCTGCAGCAGAAGTGTTGGGTGTTGGAAAAAGTAAGTTATCTCCTAACAATTTTTATAAAGATCTTTAATTCATATTGTTTAAATATCCTTTCCTTACGGTTACAGGTTCATATGAACTTATTTCTATCGAAATAGGCTAATCTCATCAATTGTAATTGTTGAATTAATGCATTACGCAAACCTACATAATGTTAGTAATCTGTAAGTATATTTTGGATAAATTAATTTGTTTCTCATTGGATGTAAACATTACAATTTACGTGTTAGGCTAAAGGCATTACTTTGATTTCTTTTTGTTTTGACTTTTGTTATGTACTGATTTGAAAGTGAAAGTAGAAACCCTGTATAGCAGTTGGCGTTTTGTATGTTGAGATCGTTATCAAGTCGACTCTTTCATCGACTTAATGACAAATTATTTTTTTTATGGCATATAGATGCATTCAACAACTTGAATTCAGTGTCACAGTGCTGCATTTTTATGAAGTCCACGAAGCCCAGAGCTGATAAGAATGGCGATTGATCCTAAAGCTGAATCTGACAGACGATTGCACCATCACAGTATTAAAGGTAAAAATATTGCAATAAAAAATGAAAGTGTACATCTGTAATGACTTCTTTATGACAAAATATGTCTTGATAATTTCTTGTTGTTCCTTTATAATTCTACATTGTTTGCACAGCTTCATCAAAAGTAAATTCAACTCAATAATATAAAAGTTTTATTCTACGTTATGAAACAATTTTAATTGTAAATGCATTTTTTTAAATATGGAAAGTATGAATAGAATTTTCTTGCTTTAAAAGCTATGAAACTATACAATTACTTCAGGGGATAAATTGAATTTTTGAATTTCAGCAAAAAATTAATAATAATAGTGGCAACTTTCAAGGTACAAATACATGTGCATGTGACTATGTGTTGAAGGTACATCAGATAGCTAATCCATTGAATATTTACATCTATGTATTCATTGACATTTATATTTTTTTCCAACACTAGAGAACATAGTTTCAGGTAATTTGTAGAATATTTAGGACAATTGAGAACCTACAAACTTGTACTCTCTCTTTTTGTAGTTTAAGTTTTAGTTATGCTTAGAAAATATCTACTGTGTGAAAATTTGTTTTACAGGTTCAATATACAGCCAGTCTTTCATAAGAAAAAATCCAAAGATCCAAGGCTTGCTTCAAAGTTAAGGTAACTACACACTGTTTAATAGACTTTGTTTTATTCTTCCCAACAAAGTGTGGGATATCCTTGAATCACAAAGTCTGTTTTTCTGCCTATTTGTGTCAGAATCTTCTTAATTTTTGGCAATTTGAATTAATATATACTATTTGAACATTCCATATTCAATTGTCAAATAAAAAAATGCTTTTTTAATGATTTTGATATGACGCATATCTTCCAAAAAAGTAATTGTCTTGCAAAATTCAATTCAATATTGTCAAAATAAAAAAAATGCTTTTTATAAGAGCAAGAGCCATCTTTTGCCTGAAATGGCCCTGTACTTATATCAATTAATTAACTATCACCTTCTTTCCATTTTCATATATCAAAATAAAGTAGACACTTGGTGCTTTCATGTTCTATAAAGAAATTTCATTTTGAGAATCCAAATATTTGAAAACAGGCTTTGAGAAATTGCAATGTTCTTGAAATTTGCAGAAAATATGCTTATTTGACTACCTTCAGCAAAGAATTAAAATATGAGCACAGCCCACGATCCAAAAACTAAAACATGTTTTTTGCTCTTCAGAAATAGGCCTTTCATTATGTATTGGCATATTTTGGATCAGAGGTTGTGCTGTATATGAAATATTGAAAAAAACGCTTCATTTTTAGGTCATTTTCAAAGGAATTTACAGGATATTAGGAAAATGACGCATTTAATGACGTCACAATGCATTGACTAGATGTGAAAATTACGTCACAATTAATAGATACGTGGTCACCAACAGTCCAAGTGATAGATACTGCATTTGCAACCTAAACTGAGCGGTTTTGAATTTTCAGAAATTCTCAGGGCCAAATAAAGCCCGAAGTGGCTCTACCTCTTTATTCTGAAGTATATCTTCTAACAGTGTAATTGTCTTGCAAATTACATAATAGGATTCCACAAAACACCTTGTATAACATATATAACATTGGTTTTATCTCGTATCAAATCTGTGTCGGTGAATTGGGAATACATTTGTTTACTGATGATAAGTTACTTTAATATAACTTGTAGAGAATTGGGAATACATTTGTTTGCTACTGATAAGTTACTTTAATATAACTTGTAGAATTTATTTTGTAATTTTAGAATCATTTTACTTTTATTTTTGAAATTTTTGCAGAGACCAGTCTGTGCCACAAAGAAATTGTTTAGGAAGGGGAGAACTGGAGGATTTGCATTTTTGGTACAGTTCAAAGAGATTTTCAAAATGGTCTGATCAGAGGGAGGACAACTGAAAATAATGGAGATACAGAAGGAAAAGGAACAAGGAAATATATGGAATGATTATGAAATGGGGAGGATGTACACAATTTTGTCTGAATTTGACCTGTAAAGATTTCCCATTCTTATATGTATGCTGGAATATCAAATAACTTGATTTTTCATAAATTTATAATAGAGAATACATGACAAATGTTATTGCTGATGTTTCAATTTTGCTGTGGACACTTTCATGTCATATGTTTTTTTTTTATACAAGTACATGACCTAATCATGTTATTCATCTGTACATGTAAGTATACATATTTAACTATTTAATCATTGAAAATCTTATAATTTGTACTCATTTTAGAATATGTTAAATACATGTATCGACAAATGCTACTGCCTTGTTTGTATATTCTCTTGTTTAGAATGTACACTGTAAAAAAATATGTTATTTCTATTGATGAAAATAATTTTATCAAAAAAGTTGTGTAAGCATTATTAGATATTTTAAAATATGTTTCAACGAAGATAGATCATTGTAATGTAATGAATTTTCATCTAAAGCAGAAATATCTGATTTTTAAATGTGTAAAAGAATGTGAAAAATATCGAAAGAGAATTCACATAAGTGTTTCATATGATTTACATATGATGCCCTTTTCATATGATTCTCATATGTAAATGGCTTGAAACACACATAAGTGTTTCATATGATTTACATATGATGCCCTTTTCATATGATTCTCATATGTGAATGGCTTGAAACATACTAAAATCATTCATATGAAAATCATATGTAGTTATTTTTCATATGATTCACATATGTGGATCATATGTAAATCATATGATTTGCTTCATATGATTCACAAATGATGCCCTTTTTCTATGATTCTCATATGAAACCAATCGTATGAGAATCATATGATATTCATATGAGAATCATATGTGGCTAAGTTGCCTGTGTATGATCTATCTTTATATCTTTTTAAACTTTTTTCTTAACTTTCCCATTAAAATCTAATTCTTTATTAAGATATTCACAAACTGACAAAAATGGTCAATTCACGTACTTTAAACAGACAAACAAACAAACACTTATCTCTCCTATCAGATGGTTAGTGAACCTAAATATATACAGTTTTTTTTCTTAGTCTCAATGTTCTCTTCCGTCTGAGCAATCTTACAGAGCTCCTTTTGATGTAGTAGAGTTCCAATGAATGCAATAGAATTCCTATTAATATAATAGAGTTCCTGATAATGTAATAAAGTTCCTGCTAATGTAAAAGAATATCTGTTAATGTAATATAGATTGTGTCAATGAAATGGAGTTTCTGTTAATGTAATAGAGTTCTTCTTTATTTAATAGAGTTCCTGTTAATGTTTTAAAGTTCCTGTTAATTTGATAATGTTTTTGTAAATGTGATAGAGTTCTTGTTAATGTAAGAGAGGTCCTGTCAATGTAATAGAATTCGTGTTTATATAATAAAGTTCCTGTTAATGTACAAGAGTAACTGTCCATGTTAATGTAATGGAGTCTTGTAAATGCAATACAGTTCCTCTAAATGTTATATAGTTCCTCTTTATGTAACAGAGTTCCTATTAATGTAATAGAGTTTCTGTTAACGTAAAATAGTTTCTGTTAATTTACTAGAGTTTCTGTTAAACTAATAGAATTTCGGTTTATGTAAAGAGTTCCAGTTTATGTAATACAGTTCATGTTTATGTACTTGAGTGAATTGAAACTATTATAACTGGAGCCCTATTGCATGTTTTCATTCGATCGATGAAATACCCCGCCTACTCCAAATGAGACACAAAACAACTCGGACAGGCACAACATTCCGGAATTAACATCCTTTAAGAGGGCTTTTTTATATGTCTTAAATAAACCAAAGCGCTGTTTTCAGTGTAAATTTTTGGAGGTAGCATACCACAAAAATAGCAAATTATTGGTTAGATGTAATATAATTAAGATTTTAGCTAATAAGATGAAGTTAGATGGGTCCAAAAAAGGGGCCAATGTACGAGGCTTAAGTGGAAACATTCTTTTCTATCAACAAATTAGTAAAATAGTTCTAAAACAGTATCAATTTCAAGGTAAAATCTACAATATTAAGTTTCTTTCACATGAGTCATATAAAAATTATTTATTCTATTCAGGTAAACTTATTCTAAAACGATGTCTTTCAAAGGTAAAATACCATGAGGTTTTGACAATTAAAAAGAAATTATTATATCAAGGTTCTTCCAGAAACGATGTAAATGATATTATGTATTCGCAGCTTGGTTAAGGTCTCCCATATAGGTTAATTGGTCTATGCAGAGCGTTAGAAAATTGATTATGACGTCACGGGAAAAAATTAAATAGCCATCTATTTGCTTAATTTGCGAATACTTATCTTATATCAATGTCATTTATTTGTTGCTATGTGGTCTTATTCAAATCTAATATCTACGAAAACTTAATACACTTGAGGAGGTTTGATTGATTTGCTTAATAAGATGTATTAGATCCTTTTGTGGGTGGTAATAAATAATTATTGAAATACGAGTGACTTAAACATGTTAAAGAAGTCTTTTTCAAACCCAACACTTAATTTTACACATAATTCTAAACATTGATATTTCTTAGATTCCTGCATTTGAATTACGTTAAATGGCCTAATATTATCTCATATTAATGATAACTCATAACACATCACCTCATGAGTAAACTTTTAGAGGTTTAGATCTGTAAAAGAAAGACATTTCCCTTCTGCGTTAGATAAGGCAGAAGGGAAAAACAATTATATAGATTACACGATCTGTATGTACTGGTCCAAACTGACAAAGCAGGTGATAAATTTGTCCTTGTTTGCAGGGTACATTATTGAATTGTGTTTGATACAATATGCTCTTGTTAGCAAATATAATTTATTATTACCTGCTAGGTGATATACTGACTGTTGTTCTTCAAAGTAATTGTGGAGGCATGCTTTGCACATTAAATTAACGACAGCTTTTTTCCGTTTTTTTTTTCACTCATCCACGGCACCTGTTGACACCTGATCACATCTTTGATTTTTTAAAGGTTCGTGCTTGCTTAGCTCCTTAATTGTATAGTTTGCTGAAACTGAATGCTTGTATACTGTTCGTCATCACTTTATACGAGGGGCATTTCAAAAGTCCTGAGAACTGTTTAATAAAAAAATAATCGTTTTACGGAAATTATTGAGTTTGATATCATTGGTAAGATCAGAAAAATATACACATACTGTGACGTCACTTTATAATTTTTATGACGTAATATCTCCGAAATAACGTCAGAATATGGAATGTTTAGCATACAAAAAATCGCGTTCTTATCCACATGAGACATGAGACGATTTTAAAAGTGCTGCCAATGGCTTATTTGAAAAAAAAAATACTTCAAAGAAAATTTTCATTTGCAAAGAAGTAGAGTAGGACTATGGTACTCTTTATCAACAATTCTATATTTCATTGTTTGGTTTGATTACTGACACGGTTTATGTCTGGTTATGCTATCGACATTCATTTAAGATTTTAAGTTACATGATACGACTTGTATTTTCGGTCTTTTATATAGTGTTCCATTGTATGAAATAAAACATGTTCTGTATAAAACTGAAGTATATTAATGCACTTTTCAACAAATATAGTTTGAGTAACAGTACTCTTACCGTTTACAAATAAAATGTACAAAAGTCTTGCCCTGACTTGTTTCAGTGCGTATTTTTTTCTTATTAATTCAACTTTGGCGCCCCAAAAATCACTACTGCTTTAGACTTTTGACTCCCAAAAAGGTTTATGTTACACAGACATGTATATTCTTATTTAATTTCCAGGAATTATATTCTGTGAATATGTGGAGGTAAGGTGGGGTTACAACTGCGCCCCTGCCATTTAAATTTTACGAGAAAAAATGGGACACACTAGACTTAAGTACTATTCCACGTAAGAATCAGGCAAGGGGCGGCACATGAGGTGTCTCAGATTTTTTTTAAACTTTGCATGCTGGTAGAGTATACTTAGTGACTTCCTAAAATAAATTTATTTTTTATCAAATCAGCGTCTGGTTTCCATGGCAACAGAAATACTCTTTTCGGCCTATCATGACTGAAATTCCCTTAAAAAATATGCAAAATTGCCAATTTTCAAGTTTGAATTAAAACAAGATAGGAAAAGGTATCACAATTACGTTTATTTCTCATTAAAATACAGCTCAACTAGTAACTTGTCATAAATAATTATAATGTAATTATGTCCAGTAAGGTGTTCTAATTTTAGACAGAAAAGGGGAGATAATGCTTAAATGCAAAAACATGAAAATATTGATTTTAAGGTGATTTTAGGCTATTAAAAAATATAAAAACCCAACAGCCAAATCAAAAGATTATGTTTTTTTCCAAATACACCATACCCTGTGGCTTACAAAAGTATAAAAACATTTTTGTGCAAATTATATTAAATATCCGAAATTATAGATGATTTTCATACAAAAAAGAGAAATTTCACTATTTTTGTCAAAGTCCAGTATATGCCATAGATATATATATCTGAAATTAATATTACATTTCTAAACAATTTCTTATTATTTTCAACTCAAAATACAACAACACAAGTGCCTTTTTGCAATTTAACAAAGCATTTCCATGAACAGTGAAACTTTCTAATTTTGAACTGAAAAGGGGAGATAATCCAAAATATGCAAAATCATGAAAATATCAATTTTAGGAGATTTTCAGCCATCAAAATATAAAAAAAAACACTCAACTTAAAAGACTGTACTATTTCAACAGACATCATACCTTGAAGCTTATAAAAATATAAAAACATTTTTGCTCAAATAATCATGAACATCTGAAAATTATGGATGAGTTTCGAACAAAAAAGAAAAATTTTTACTACTATTTTTGTCGAAGTCCATATGCCATAGAAATACAGGATATACAACTGCAATGAATACAAATCTAAAAAATTTTCTTTTTATTTTAACTAAAAATACAACAACACAGGTACCTTTTTTCAAAAATAAATATTGTCATACTCATGCCCTGTAAAATCTCTCTAATTTTATACTGGCAAAGGGGAGATAATCCAAATATGCAAAAAACAAAAATATAGATTTTAGAGGATTTTCACTTTTTCAAAAATATAAAAATCAAACAGCCAACAGAAAAAGCTGCATTTTTTCAAAAGACATCATACTCTATGGTATATGAAATTAAAACATTTTTGTGTAAATTATTGCATGTATTGGGGGGATGATTTTTAACAAAAATGAGCGATTTTACTTTTCTATGTCAACGTCCAGTATACGCCATAGATGCCTGCATGTAAAATGAATTTTACAGTTCAAAACAATTGTTTCAAATTTTCAAGTTCAAATACAACACAATTCTATGCTTTTTTCCAGTAAATCAATGTAATAATTTTTATGTCTGCCCACTAAGATGCTCTAATTTAACTGAAAAGGGGAGATAATCCAAAAGTGTTAAAACCTGAAAATATCAAATATCTGAGGCTGTTTTTGAGGTCAGAGAATATTGTATTCTTCAATTAGAAAAATCATTAAAGTGACTAAGAAAATTTTCCTAAATTGTATAATATACAACATGATTTTTATTTACACACTGATATATATTTTATGTTGTCCTTTTTGTACATGTAATACATTTCAATCATAACTAGTACATGTAAATATATTCATGATCTGAGCAACATTTTTCACACATCACACATGTTTGCCCTTCAGGTTGATCATATATTCAAATGACTTTCAAAAAATTTCAACAAAGTTGAATTCATGAAAAATAAATCTTTTCATTAAAACCTCACTACTGGGAAATATGTAAAACAGAATATCAGAATTCAACACAGTTTTTCTTTTGAAATCAACAACTACCATTTGTTTAGTAGTCTCTAATAGTCTTATTCCGAGACATAAAACTGTAATCTTTAGTGCTTATAAACGCATGGAAGTCGAAGATGAAAGTCACTGCCTGATAAATTTTATCCGAAGTGTTGAACTGGTCTTCTGAACTCCAGTCTTTGTTTATTTGATGATGCCATTTCCAGAGATTTCTGAAATAATAAGGTTATCAATTATCACCAAACAATTGATATTTATTGTATAAAAGGTTTATCAAAATTGAAGTTTAGGAGTCGGTATTGAGTATTCATTTATTATGGGACTAATATTTATCTTGCATTTGCTTTATTACATTTGAATAAGTTATATAAGAATAATGAAATTTTATTTTAAATAGAAATTATGAAACGTGTACAATTTATTGGGTCACAACAAATATACATTCAAACAAACATGTAAATGGACTTGCATGACCAAGTCAAAGACTCAAAGTCATGGCAAAAAACATGATAAAAAATATTTATGCTCTCAACAATATGAAATTATGAATCTGCAAATAAACTTTCATAAAAATATCATGAATATTTTCTGTGAAACTGGGCTAAACACAAATCACAAATCTAAGGAATGTGATTGTGAAGTCAAGGTCAATGTTGATGCAGTTGAATGGCTTCTTAATGTACAAATGCCACATGTAGTTGTACTGTTTGTGTAAAATATCATACAAAACAGAGAATATTATTTTAGCATCTTTGATGTAGGCAATCGATGCCATAAATGACAAACACAGTTCACTGACATTGCACCATTTTTTTTTTTTTTTTTTATTTTTTGATATGTTCTGCTTTTTTTTTTGGGGGGAGAAAAAAAATAAACTCAGAAATCCTTTTAAATGTCAATTGTGTGTGTATGTCAGTGTTAAAAGGTAAGGGATGGGTGGTTGAAATATTCTTCTTCTAATCTCAAATTGTCCACTCAAATACATGTACTACATTTCTCCAACTGTACAACATGGGTGTGTGTGTCACTATGTATGGGATGGGGGAGGGGGCTGGACATTCAATAAACATTTCATTTATATGTAGTAAAAACAAAGGGGGAGCCCCCCATCAATACTAAGTCAGTAAGTTCCTGCAGTTAATAAATCACATAAATGAATAGTGCAAAGTGCAAACATGTGTTGCTTAATTTTAAATACATCAATTTAAGCATACATGCATATCTCTACATACGACACAGACTGATCCTTACCATTGAAATGTTTCGTCATCTTCCAGTTCAAGACTGTGAGATAAAACTCTTCTGTTTCAGTCACTTGGCATAACATTGCTTGCATATGCCTGGAATTTTCAAGACATTAAATAAAAAAAAAATATGTTCCTTTTAACATGTCTATAAAATCATATATTATGCTACGTCACTTTTTTTTAATACAGATTTGAAGTGAACACAATAATGTCTTAATGGACTGCATCATCAAATACTTGAGAAATTACCCTCAAACACCTTTAATCTGGCCAGAGTTTACAACAATTGTATATAACAGAACATAGGTATCATCCCTTTATGTCCGTTCGCATCATCTACCTGTTCGCACGAGTCCGTTTGTGCAGGGTTTGTTCGTGTTCGTCCTTATGTCCTGTTCGCCATAGATCCTGATCGCTCTATTGTAAATATTTACTCCTGTCATTATCCCGGATTTCTAGTCATTTTTGTTTTTTAAAAGATAATCTAGTTTTTCTCCCATCTGTACTTATTGACTTTATTTCTGATTTTAATATTATTTAAAGACTGATTTGGTTAAATTGCTGTTAATTTTGTTATTACTGTAAGAGAACTTCTTCTTTGTTAGTTTTTAAGGGTTCATATTAGCATGTATGTTTTGAAATAATTAAGGAAATTGAGAGTGACGTTAACCATGAAACCGTTGAGCATGTTGACAATACATATAGTTTTAAGAATCTTTTAATATTAAATATACCTTATTGAACATAAATTCAAAATAATGTTTATCACATCGATTACTAAAAATATTTTTTTTTAAATTCTGAAAATAGATTATAATTTAAACCAAAATTCAAAAAAATCAAAGGAAATTATGAGTATTATCCAACTAACATATGCGCAAATGGAGCAAGTGTTAAAAAAAATTTTTTAGAGTGAGCAGACTCAAGGCGAACCACAATAAGAGCAAACGGCATCAAGGGCGAATGTATACATGTACTATGCTTATGTTTCAAATCCAAATGAACTGGTCAGCCCCCCCCCCCAAATATACTTTTAAATTACTGTTTAAAGTGTAATCAATAAACAATTTTTTTTAAAAGTCAATTTTGTATAAAAATTAATCTAACCTCTTTCAAAACTACATTGCTCTCACCTTCCAAGTTGAGTAAGTGCCTAAGCGGTGTGGACGGTCTCTCCGTGGGCTTACTTTTGCTTTCAGCTGAAGGGCCTTGTCGTTGAACTTCTGAAATTGTTCTTACTTCATACTGATATCGGCAGTATGAAAAAATTGTCATCACCTTGATCAATACGAGTATAGTAATTCCATAGACATGTTATACACAAGTTGCTGCTACAGCTCACCGTCACCGTATCTCTCATCAGATTTTCACTTCGTTTACTAGTGCTTGCATCCATAGTTCTGTTCTTGTGAAGTCCTTTTATGCAATTTATGTCAGTTCACCCAGAGATTTGCAATAAATAATGCACATTGCTCCAATACAATTTTGCAAAGCGATCTGCCATGGAGGCTGCCATTTTTATTTTACTAGCGCCACCTATGAAAACTGCCCAAGGGAGATAATTTTTACAAAGAATTGTAGCAAATTGCACTATTTGATTACCCTTTAACTTTGCAATCATTCATTTGCACAAAAATATTAAAGTATATTTTATTTCTACTTTCCATCATTATTGTATTCATGTATTTAGTTTTTTTCCAAATACTGTTGGGTTTTAAGGAAATTATTTCATGAAATATACACTATTTACATACAATGTATACAGAACACCCCCCTTTACAAATTTATCCCCAGCTGGATGATGAATGAAGAATTACAGCAAAATCATTACTTATCATTCATTTTAGACCCAAATGAATACATTAAAATCAGATTTAATGAATTCGCAGATTTTCACTGTACCGGCTTATTAGTACTATCTGCCTGATTCTTACGTGGAACAGTACTTAACTTCTCTTGAGCCTTCATCGATCCATCAAATCTGGTAAAAATACCTGACGAATTCATGCCATTAAATTTATGTAACACGGCTGTCTATTTTTCTTTTTGTCAACTTTGCCTTTTTCTCACAGTTAGAATGCAATTATTGTTTAATTTAATATTTTGAGCGAGATTTTATAAAAACATGTGATGTTTGACAATCGCTTAAACCATTTCAGAACAAGAATATCTGCGAAAAAGAACTCCATATGATATATTGTAGTCTATGTAATCATTCTACCAACTGGCGTTTGCGGTCGATAGCTTGCGCCAGAGTAATGAGCAAAAGTTGTTTTTAAATTTTAACTTGATGAAATTGTGTCTTTTGTTTCGTCATTTTTATGGCCAGTATTGTAAGTATGTGTATGAATGACGTCATTTTCGGAGATATTACGTCATATATCAGTTGATGCAAAACGCAAGAGCATGCTCTACGTACAAACAATTTCTCAAACGATGTTAGTCGCCCGCGTGGCGCAGTGGTTAGAGCGTCTGCTCTAGACTCGCGAAGTAAGGAGTCAATCCTTACGTCGCGGGTTGGAATTCCACTGTGGGACGTGGAGACCGGTCCTTCGGATGAGACCGTATAAACCGAGGCCCCGTGTCGCAGTAGGTGCTGGCACGAAAAAGATCCCTCACTGCTCAAAGGCCCTGAGTGCCGAGCATAGGACAAAATTTGTAGCCCTCCACCGGCAAGTGGTGGCGTCTCCATATGAGTGAAAAATTCTCGAGAGGGACGTTAAACATCATAAATCAATCAATCAATCAATCAAACGATGTAAATTATAGAATCACAAGTTGATCAAAAAACATTTAAATAGTCTGGTTTCAAGTCATCATTTCGTACGTTCTATAGTTTATACATGTTATTGTCAGCAAATACAATTATATTTGAGATAAATACCGATTCGTTTTTATACGTATTCTTAGTCTATAATTTAAAGTGAATTGAGGACAGATTTCCCATTATTTCCCGATCATGACAAGGAGTACACAACATGTGTTATAATTCGGAACGTGATACTCCTCCATGGCATCTGATCCAACCTCCTATGTTTTGGTGGTCCGTGTTTGCTCTGATCCTATTTTGTATTCTAATTTTTTATAAATAATCCAGGCAGCTCTTTATACGAGGGTTGTCCGTAAAGTTCGTGGACAACATTGATAAATACTGATGAACGTTGACAAAATGTATTAAACTATTATTTTCATTAAATTCATGTTTCATTTTATAAATATGCAAGTTGTCAACAAAATCAAAGCACAAATAGTTATATTTTTATAAGATACAGAAAAGACACACACTCATACCCGGCGCACTAAAACGAAAATTGTTGACGTTACCCGACGTCAAAAGCTAATTACGAGCACATGTAACAAAATAGTCACCGTTTTACTCAATACATTTCTTATATCGTTTTAACCAGTAATAAAAATTTGCAGATAATTTTCAGGTTTCATACGTAAAATATTATTTAACAATGCCTGTCTTATATCCTGAAATCATCCAACCTCTTTCCGTGTAAAGACGATTTATTTACAGAAAATACGGCATGATTACGTTACGAATTCATTTTTTACAGCACTTCAATTTCGGAATGATGGTTTTCCTTCAAGCATGTCATCCTGTAAACTGTTCATTCCGTCCGAAAATATTATATGCCACTTTAATACTAATAAACGGCTTCTTTTTCTAATGTTTTCCCGACTGTTAACAGAACGCGTTTGTCTCTTTAGGTGTTTTTTCGATGTCTACGCAGAATTTTATTACTGCTTACTGCTCCACCTATTCCGAAAACGTCCCTTTTTTGAACAATTCCAACTCTGTCTTAATATGTTCCAACTTTGATTGCTCAGCCATTTTGAAACTTTGAACGTTCAAATTTTGCAGGTTTGACGTGATAACTTATTTCAACCTCATAATGAAGAATTCTTCCAGATTTCCTCAGAATTTTATAAAATACAAATGAAATTTATAAAGTGATAGATAATTTCTTAATGAAAATTTTGTGGTGCTCCGGGTCTCCATTCCAAGTCTAATTATGTAGCCATAATTGTAATTAAATATTTGAAATTGAATAAAATTTTTACATTTTTCAATTAATATTTAGTAAAGGATTAGAAATATGCCAATAATAAATATCAATGACACAACTTTTATTAAATTTTTAGCTTGTCTACGAACTTTACGGACAACCCTCGTACACATATGACATCATTGGATAGGAAGAATTCCTCAATCATTTCTATATATACCGTGTAAAATCTCTGATTGAGAAGCTGCAGTTCTCTCTTTTTTGGTTATTTTTCCATCTGATTTTTAAGAATAATGTTTTCCATTCTGTTATTGTTTTTTATGTCAGTATTACAGGTCAGGATGGGTTCTCTGCTAACCTGTAGTAAAACTCTGTGACTTTGATGAACGAGAAACCTGGCATCCATGTTTTCCGACAAATTATGAACCAAAAGACCTTCCTCCGTTTAGCCTTCGACAAGGATGTCTAGGTAGCTGTGGACTGTGTTAGTTCTGCGAACAGAATTGAAACATGGCATTTACAGAAACGATTACTGTAAACAAATTATTATACGCGTCATTTTTTTATTCGTGACTGGCCGCTGGAGAACTAATCCGCGACGATTTATTTCCGCGAACAAGTGGTCATATTTTTTTTTTAATTTCCACAAGTATTTTATTTTTTGCATCAAAATTTCATATCCGCTCATAAACTAGGTAAAATGCTACCGTGAGTACTGCTTATGTATTATTTAAGACATTCTGTGGATTGCGTCTATTTTAAAAAATCTTATATCCGCAACCAAAGTAGGTAAAATGTTTCCATGAGTATACTTCTTACGCATTATTCACGGCTCTCGAATGAAAATCGGTAAACAAATAATAAAGATTTAAGTTGGTTTAAGACTCTCAAGTGTAGAAGTACCTCGTGTTTATTGGGTAATTGATGCTTTACAAGATCTACATAGCCAAAGGGCAATTATTATAAATGGTTGGGACGGAGCAGGACTGGGCCATAATTAGTCGTAATTAACCAGGCTATCTCTAACTCGTCTGTGACAATAAATGAACAATGATAACACAAGCTGAAATATTTATTGACATTTTAATTGTTTTAGACAAATATTTTTAGATTTTCCATTCGTTTATATATATTTTTCTGAATGTTTGTAATAAAACTTCAACTCTTTCTAGAACACTAAAATTCTTCCGTGATCACTTATTGAACCGTCGGGATCGGTACACAAATAAGGGCAAATAACTCTAATCATAACATGGGAAAATGAACAACTGGTTCGCGACGATCAATATCCGCGAGCAGAGGTTACTCGCGGAACTCGCGGATATTTATCGCACGCGTTTAATACTTGGTTTACAGTATCTCCTCTCAACGGCAGACGTTAGAATTATCCAAAAGTGAAGTTAGTTCTTTAAGGCTGTAGATTATCTTAGCATAGAAAAACAAAGAAACATTACAAAGAAAGATTAATTTTCTAACTGAGGGGTGGACAAAAGAAAACAGGAATTATCAAAGAAAGAATCAGGAAATTGTTAGAAAAAAAAGTCTTATCGAAACATTGCTGAAGTTTACAAGAAACAAAAAACTAAATAAGTAATGTGTTGTCATTCATACGTAGAGCATGCTCTTGCGTATCGAATCAACTGAGATATAAATACTCAGTATGCAGGTGATGAAGGTATATTGCTGCATAAGTAAGGGAAGTTGACGATAGAAAAGTTAAAGTCATCACGTTTATCATATAGCTTGGTTGTTAGATTACCATTAGTGTCTTTTTCAAGTAAAATATCCAAGTATGAAGCAGAAGTGTCGGACTCTGTGGTATCTTTTATCTCAAGCTCACCAGGATAAATCGTGTCGACGTAGGAATGGAAATTATCATTATTAATTGACAATACGTCGTCGATATATCTAAATGTCGAGTTGAAGGCCACAGCAAGTGTTTTCTTCTTTTCACGCAAAAGATTTTGCATAAATTCTGCTTCATATGAAATTAAAAATAAGTCTGCTAATAACGGGGCGCAATTTGTACCCATGGGAATTCCAATAGATTGTTGGAATACCTGGTCTCCAAAAACCACATAGATATTGTCAATCAGAAACTCAATAATAATAAATTTCTAGAATATAAAGAAAATGTTAACCTGTGACGTACAAATTCTACCCTTCTGAAACCATCCTTATTATTCTATACTAATATTTTTCAATTCAAATACCATTTTTTGTGCAACTTTGAATAGAAATGTAAACACTACATATTGTATTCATTTAAAGAAGACTCTAGTTGTTATTTTAGTAGTTTTTGACAAAAGTTTTTTCGTGTCATCTGTCCCTAAAGTCGAAATGTTAAGATAAGATTCAAGATGTGCTCGGTGCTTTCTACGAGCTTCTATAATGTGCTCGGTTCTGTCTACATTCTTCCAAGATGTGCTTGGTGCTGTCTACGAGCTTCTATGATGTGCTCGATTCTGTCTACATTCTTCCAAGATGTGCTCGGTGCTGTCTACATTCTTCCAAAATGTGTTCTGTGCTGTCTACGAGCTTCTATGACGTGCTCGATTCTGTCTACATTCTTCCAAGATGTGCTCAGTGCTGTCTACGAGCTTCTATGATTTGCTCGGTTTTGTCTACATTCTTCCGAGATGTTCTAGGTCCTGTATACGTCCTAATTCCTGCTTTTTACTGCTTTTGTACATAAAAAATCAAAATCAATTCATGAATTTAAAAAAAAAAAAAAACATTTAAAAAGCTACACCTTTAGGGACTTTTATGCTTTATTTTAATTACATTACGTTCCATGTATCCATGTATATTTGTATATATTATATGTTAATATATTTTTATACAGACCTTCTACAACGCCATTGAATATATTGATGTAAAATAGGCGTTTGATTAAAAAAAACAGATTCAGTTTCAGTTTATATGATGTGCTCGGTGCTGTCAAAGTTCCTCTTATATCTTTTCCTTGTGGTCCTTTGAAATTGATTGAAAAGTTAATAAAGCAATGATGATGCATTGTGTTATATGAACATTTGGAGGCTAATGTAAAAAGTTTGAATTAATCAGTATATTTTTTTTTTTTATAATTTCTGAGAATCATAGTAATGTCATCAGATAATTATTTCTTTGAGATTTTCTTTCGAAAGAGCTGATTTTTTTTAATTTCATTCAAGAAAATATATACCAGTATTATAAATCCTCATTTCAAAGATAACAAATGAAAAAAAAAAATCACAACATAAGAGGCATTAGCTTAGTAAAATATACAGCACACGTTTATTGTATATTTTAACGAGGCCGAGTCTAATTCGAGTGCGCATCACTTTGCGAGTGCACATCAGCTTTTTAATTTCAAGCAGTCATTAATTATTTTAATTTTAATACAGAATTAACATTATTTGTAACTCCTACTGATATGAAAATGTGTCTTTACGACAATTATTGGAAAAAGAACGTTGAAATGGCTCTAACAACGTCACCATAGATATGTTTTTTTACCGTAATATGGCAATTTTAGAGGTATTTTTCTTCGACCTAGAACCATCGAGATGGTGAACTTTTTTGAAATTTCACAATTTGGTGACTTTTTACATTTACTTTCATTTACTTGAATGAAAAAGAAATCCCTAGGGCAGAAGTACAAAAATATTGAAAAAAATTATTTTCCAACAAATTCCCATAGTGTCCAATAGTAAAGTTTGACAACATTTAAGATGGCCCACTAAGAAAACGGGGTGGTAAACATTTGATATTTTAATCCTAAAACAATAAATATAACAGTAAAAATTAATTATCAAAAAATTATCAAAATCCCTAGGGCGGAAATAATTAGACTCGGCCTCGTTAAAATGCAATTTCAAAATATACACTTATGAAAATTCATATTAAATTCAATAAAATCGATACATAAACAACTGTAAAATATAGAGTACGTAACAGTTAGCCAATCGCTTTTCAGGCATTGATTAAGGTACGACATATATATTTGGCTGTAGAAGGACCATTCGGCAGAATATCACAGATTCACAAGAACACAGCAGTCTTTTCTCTTAAGAAAGAAAAAATGGGCAGTCAGGCGGTTATCACTTTAATTGTAGGCTTCTTAGCTTTATCTAAAGCTACAATTTTTTCTCAGAAATATACCGCGAAAATGGAATTTAATGATAAGAAATCAAATTATGAACTTTTAGGGGAATACAATGTTCATTCGTTGACCGAGTGCGCTGCGTTGTGTCAAAGTGAGTGCGGCTTCTTTGGTTTCAGCTATCAAATGAAGAAATGCCGCACCCACAAGAAAAGTCTTACGTCTGAGCTGTCTGATGAGGCCGGTTGGAGATACTACTCAGTTGACGGTATGTATATTTTTAATTTTTTAAAATCTTTCTGTTTGCTTCTTTGTTGTTTTTAGATCCCTCTTGAAAAGACACGATTTTTTTTTCTTTTACACTTCGTTTTACCTAGTTTAAACAATTGTATTTTCAAAATAATTTATTCTAATGACATTCTCATCTCTTTGCTGATTTCTTTCCTTTATATATCTTTTTTTTTTATTTTGAATTATTTTTTAATTTGAGATTGATTGAATTATACTTAGTGATTTTCTCTATTTCCAATTTTCTCTTTTTTATATTCCTTAGCATGTAATGGAAAACATAAGATTTGTAACAATGATCAGTCCAAACCATTGGAAAAGTTTGGCTTTTTATAACTAAATAAACGAAAAAAAAACTCATTTTAAGTAGTATCTCAAGATTTCTATGTTAAAAACAGCTGTTCTGAAAGCTAAGATGTGAAGCCTGTACCACGGAGGATTAAACATTCCCTGTCGATCGATCAGACATTATACCATACATCAAAACGATATCATGAATTTACTTCAATTTTCAACATCTATTTCTGTGTCAAAATTGGTTGTCATCTTATCTACAATCAATTTCTCTTCCACATTTCTTTCAGTCAAACAGAGTATTGAAAATGATTTAAATACTTTTAGTCATGTCATCAATCGAAGATCTTTATTTATCAAAAAACAAGAATGATTTTTAATAACATGGAACAGTTTAACATAATACGCATTATACGCATTATACACGAAATTAACATTTTAGCATCAACAATTAACATATATATACCATGCAGGCATTATAGATTCTCTTACTTTTTGTACCTATACATTGTATGATTCTGGTATTTTTGTTTTAAGTTTTTACTAGCACGCCCAAAGATTGCAAGGATCTTCGAGAAAAAGGACAAACCATCACAGGGGTGTATGATATATACCCCTACCGTACACTAACAGTACCGGTCCGTGTTTTCTGCGATATGACCACAATGGGCGGGGGGTGGACGGTAGGTTGTTTAAATTAGAATTAAAAGTACTTAATATAATACACATTGTTTGGTGGTTTTAAGGATTGAAGGATTGTATTGTAGTTTATATCATAACATATGGATCCTATTAATGTTTGAAGCAATAAATTGAATTGTAATGAATTTTAATTTTCAAAGGCCATTCAGAAACGCGTAGACGGATCCGTGTAGTTTATATCATAACATATGGATCCTATTAATGTTTGAAGCAATAAATTGAATTGTAATGAATTTTAATTTGCAAAGGCCATTCAGAAACGCGTAGACGGATCCGTGTAGTTTATATCATAACATATGGATCCTATTAATGTTTGAAGCAATAAATTGAATTGTAATGAATTTTAATTTTCAAAGGCCATTCAGAAACGCGTAGACGGATCCGTGTAGTTTATATCATAACATATGGATCCTATTAATGTTTGAAGCAATAAATTGAATTGTAATGAATTTTAATTTGCAAAGGCCATTCAGAAACGCGTAGACGGATCCGTGTAGTTTATATCATAACATATGGATCCTATTAATGTTTGAAGCAATAAATTGAATTGTACTGAATTTTAATTTTCAAAGGCCATTCAGAAACGCGTAGACGGATCCGTGTAGTTTATATCATAACATATGGATCCTATTAATGTTTGAAGCAATAAATTGAATTGTAATGAATTTTAATTTGCAAAGGCCATTCAGAAACGCGTAGACGGATCCGTGTAGTTTATATCATAACATATGGATCCTATTAATGTTTGAAGCAATAAATTGAATTGTAATGAATTTTAATTTTCAAAGACCATTCAGAAACGCATTGATGGATCCGTGATCTTTGACAGGTTCTGGGCGGATTATAAAAATGGTTTTGGTTCACCAGAACAAGATGTCTGGATTGGTAAGTGTAAATTGATTTCAAATAAAAAACTTTTTATTCCTTCAAAGTTTGAAGATAAAAATATTCTTATTGCAGGTAAAAAAAAAAATTAAAGCGTAATAAAGATCTAAATTTACGACTAGGTAATGTGTATTCTACGATATTCAGACATCATGTTTAATTGATATCTAAAATATACAAAAGAAGAATATCATTTAGCGACATATTCTTAAGAGACCAAATTTAGAATTATTGTCTACAGCTATGGGAAATAATTTGATTTTTCATTACGGTAGATTCATATAGATTTTTTAAACATTAATTGTATTCGATGAACTTTTCAGATGATTTCAAATATATCTTAATACAGGAAATGACGTAATCCATCAATTAACAAAAGAAAAAACCTCATCCCTGTATGTGTCCATCACTCTCCAGAATGGTACAACGCTGTATGAAATGTACGACGGATTCTCCGTCTCCGACGAAGCTGGAAAATATCAACTCTTTCTTGCAGGACCTGACACGGGGACTTTAGGTAAGTGTACCAACGTTAAGCTCCTAAAATTAGGTCCAAATTACTCATATTATCATTATAATACTAATCTGTATTGAAATATTATTAAGTTGTTAAAAAAAAGAAAGATACTTTTTTTTATTCTGTATACGTTTTTGATTCCATACTTAAACATTTTAATATTTCAGAATATCATTTGCAGGTACAATTCACGAATTCAGCAGACATTGAATTGGATTTTTCCAAGAAGCTAGAATTTCAAATTATTTATTTTATGTACAAGGAAAATCATGTAACTATATTAATCAAACAAATCCAGTAATTACATTCACTCAATCATTGCTATTCAGCTTGGGTTTCCTGATAAATTTTAATAATTCACATTTTATCTACTACGGAGAAACAAGTTTACAGAGTTAAAATGATCTATTATGTCAACATTTTCACAAAAAAATATTGTTAAAAGAAAATTATTTGTTCGGAAGCATATTCAAATGAAGAAAAAAAACAACACCGCAACGTGTTTCTCATTTAGTATATCTTTTCTCTGTTAAAATTTAGTCTGATATTCAATAGTTCACATTTTAACTACTACGAAATAGGAAGTTTACAGAGCGTAAATAATCTTAAATGTCGAAACCTTTACAAAAATTTAATGATAGAAATGATCGGAGATTTTTTGAAAAAAAAAAATTAATAATCTACAATCAGAACACCTCAATGCGTTTCACATTTACATGTACATATGCTTTATTGAATGAAAACCTAATATTTGAAAACATTTACAGATACACCATATCTGATATCGTTCTTATAATGAATGAGTTATACGTATTGCATTTCATACATTTTGAGAAGCACGGTCTCTGACATGTATGAATATATAATTAATTCATGTTTTCTGATATTTCCAGTGACCTCCAAACATACAAACAAAAAAAAAAAATACCAGCTTTAAAGGTGTAACACTCCTGTGATTTTTTGTTACACTACAAAGGATGCAGTGTGAATTTCGCAGTGTTTTATTGACTTGTATTTTGTTATCTGATTTAAATTAGAAATTCATAATTATTATCTGTACTATATATTTTCTGTAATTCTGCAGGTGCAAGTATGATACACAGTGGGGATTCTAGGACTGAACTAAATAGATATTATCTCTCTTTCCATCACCTTAAGCTATCTATCTTAGAAGTACCTAAGTATTATTATTAACAATTTAACAATTATGAACAATTGAAGATATATAAATCCATTGTCTCTGTGATTCCTTTTGTTTAATATTACAGGGGACAGTATGTTAGACACTGGTTCTTCTTATGGTGATCTGTCCGGGATGTCCTTCTCCACTCCAGACAGAGATAACGACTTGTGGAGGGGTGGTAACTGTGCTGCTTCCAGTAACACTAGAGGTGGCTGGTGGTTCAACTACTGCCACTGGGCCTTCCTTAACGGCCTCTGGCCCCCGGCAGACTGGATAAGTCCCTGGTATCCCACAGTAGAGAGTGGGCCGTCAGTGAAGGGGACCACCATGATGATAAAACGTCACTAGGTAAACCTCATTAAATATTAATAATAAGTTGTTTTTTTTCTTTTCATATCACTGTGAAAATTTCAGTTATAAAAGTTTTTTAATAGAAAAAATATGCTATATTTTACATGTTTCTGTGAAGTATTTATTTAATTTTTTAACAGATGAGTGATCATTCATGGAGTATGCTACCTCAAGAGATAATTAAAATTAATTTTTATCCCTGAGTTATTTTTTTTATATTTAACATCAAGTAATAAACAGTAAAAGAAGGGGGTTGAACTGCTCTGTAAAGCTATACTGAATGTATTCAGTAAAAGATGTACTTTATATGTTTTGTAATAAATTTGAAATTAGAAATATTTCGTTCTTTTTTCCAAACACTGATAAATGGAGATAACTGGACGGAGAATTGGGATGATGATTGATTTATTGTTAAACCTGTTTCATTGAAAACTGTTTAATCCGACACACGCAATACTCTTTACTGTAATTTCAGCCATTTAATTTCATTTGTCATTTATACTTATCTCAATGATCTTTACACGCTGCAATACTACACCTTGTTTATTCCAACACAGCTGTTCCCCGTGCATATCGGATAAGACAAGTTTCATTGTAATAAGGATGTTTTTTAATAATCATAGGTTTATTTGATCGTCATGTTTTGTGGAAATACACCTAAGATTATACTTGTCTAAAAACATATCCTCATCTTTTTCCATGCATGCAGTATTTTGAATGTATGAGCATTTATTATCCATTAATCTACTTAAAACCGCTTAAATTGAAATTATTGTTATTTTTTAATATCATGGAGAAAATAAGCTAAAATGTTGAAGTGAGGCGTACTAAATATTTCTTTCCACCAGTCTAATTATACCATAAATATATTTAGATAGCTTGAATTTTAGGTGTGGCAAGAAACGCAAAGATACTAGATTGTCAATGATACCTGATTATGAGATTAAAGTAAAAAAAAAATAACATTTTCTGAAGATCAATATCTTCTATTGCTACAGATAATCATTAAAAAATAAATCTTTCTGCTCTTGAATGCACAATATACGTTATAGTAGACTTATACCGATACTGTAACTTTTTTTTGTGTTTTCTTTTTATTTCAAAACACCATAACACAGATCAGGGATTAAAAGGTTACATGTGTATTATGCGTTTTATTTGGACGTCACAAACGTTAAAAACAAAATTTGAAATCATTTTAATTTATTGCTATTTAGGTTAGAGATAATTCAAATAAGTTAAAAAAAGAAATCACATTTCAAAACAAAACAAGGAGTTAGAAAAAAATGAGCACTGATTTATTATTTTTTGAAAGATGTTATATTATATCTGCAACTGCCTTTGCAAATAAAACTTAGCAAGCTAACATTAACCAATATGTTTGCAAATACTTTTGCAATTATTAGACTACATCTTTAAAAAAAAAAATGATTAAATATGTGTGACAAGTCATCCTCTATTGTGCAATGTGTAACTATGGTTTATATACTAGTATATCCAAAAATTTGATAGACTACAACTTGAAATTTGTTATTAAATCAATAGGAAAAGTTTTAGGAGCTAATGATAAAAATTCAAGATAAGTTTGTGAAACAAAGAGGCTTATGATTAATGTTGTCGTTTGTAGGTCAAACACAAAGGTCAATATAAACTAGTTTTGGTACCAGAAGAAAAGTTCCTCACAATGAGTCTACCTTCAAGAAATAAAAACCATAAAAGCAGCAACAGTTCAGTAATTATGACCAAAGTTAGAGATTTTCAAAAGTAGGTCAAACTGGACAAGGTCAAGGAGTCAATTTAAATAATATCCAAAAGTTTTTGAAAAGTAGGTCAAATCCATAAGTTAAAGGTTAAAGGTCATTACTTCTTGTATTCAGGAGAAGATCTTATCAAAATATGAGCGTGAGGAGTATGATATCACTTGATTTAACTGTGTAGTAGCTATGGCTAAGAATAAAATTTTGAAAATTTCTTTAAAAGTGAGTCAAACATAAAGATCAAAGTCAAAAATACTTTTACCCTAGGAAAAGTTTTTACACGTGGAATACACCAGTGAAATATTAAAGCCATAGCTCATTGATCAAGGCTTCAATTATCATATGAAAGTCAAAATAAAGAAAAAAATTAAACCCAAGGATGGGTCCTTTTATATTATATACATCTGTGAAATATGAAATCCATAGCTCAAACCAATTAAAGGCTGCAGTCAGGGCTAATTGATTTTCCCACTTACAGATAAATCAGAAAAAAAATCATAAACAAACAGACAGATGGACAAATCGTCAAAGCAAAATATATTTGTCCCTTATTTTTGGATTACGGATAGAAATTAATAAAAAAAAAATAACACTATGTGCTAAAATGTTGTGTGGTGTGAAGAGATACCGGCGTAAGTTTCCTTGGGAAAATAAGTAAACAATATTATGCACAGTCTGTCTCAGTGAACATGCTATTCATAGTTTATTTTAAACATAAGGATAAATCTAGATCTCTTCTGAGGAGACAAATTATCGATCCGAAGTAAACTTAAGAAGACTCCACTTAATGATTTAGAACTTTTTACACCATACTTACTTAAATTATATATAAAACGTATAATGGTTGCAAATGTTTATTTTAACCAAAAGAAAATGAAACATTATGTTACAAAACATTCTTCAGGCTCCAAATAAACCGGCGAATTCTCACAAATAAAGGGGAGTTTTAGTCCTTCTTCTCCTGTATAGTTTCTCTCAGTCACCCAGCGCCACCTACTGTCGTTATGATAAATCAAAAGGAGGCCAAAGATTGGGTCAACTGCTGTCTCGCTCTCATCGTTAGGATTCGAGTTCTGATACGTCACTGGTGTCCAATTATCAAAAATGAATCTTTCATTGTCGTCAAATGTCTAAACATTGGCACGAAATGCAAATGAACTGTTGAGATCAACTTCTGCAAAAAAGAACAAGAAAAAATTATATCATACTCCAAAACCTATCCTTTTGTCATAGCTTACTTGTATTTTTAAGGATTAATACTATCTTGTATAGAATGATTTAAAAACCATCTACAAAATATGGTTTGTTGCTTAAACTGCTGTATACACTAAAACACTTGATAAAATTTGATCTGCTGTATCCAAATTTAATTGACATTTAAGGTTAATGCATCCTCTTTTGCGTGGTAGCAATATAGATAATTTTCTAACGAGCATAATCAAACCTAGGCAAAACTACAATTCAATTTGAAGAACAGAGGAAAAAAAGTACGGTTATGTGCTGTTCGATTTTAAAATATTGTTTTTGAATGAAATAAGAAATCCCCAATTTTGACACATTGCGAAAATATATTTCCATATTTAATATGACTTTTTTTTATCTAAATGTTAAAAATCAGATTTGTTGATCGCAAAAAAAAAATCCCAATATTTATCAGAAGTTTTTGTACATGAATTACATATTTTTCTTTTGAAAGAATATATATCTTTAATCATATGTAAATAAGAGAAATTTGACAAGAACATTATTTGCCATTGTATTTATGTGATAAAAATGAAAGCATGTTATGGATAAATTCTTTCATTATATACTCATGTGTATAGTATTTACGCCTCAGGAAGGATATAGAGATAATGAAAAGTATTCAATATCAAAGTCCATAAAACAATACTAAATAGGAGCAGAGCAAACACGGACCTCCGAAACATCAGAGATGGGATCAGGTGCCATAGAGTAGCGATTATTCACTGATGACTGGTCACACCAGCCATGTGCTCTTTATCATGATCGGGAAATAACTGAGAAAAGCCGTCGTCAATTCAGTGTGTAAATAACGGAATAACAATCAGTAAGCAAAACGTCAGTCGGCCTTTGACTCAATGATAACTTGTATTTGCTGACAAGGTCATTGTATCGACCATTGAACTTACGAAATGATGACTTAAACGAGACTGCTGATATTCTTTTTTCATCAACTTGCTTGTCAATAATTTAGCTCGTTTTAGAAATTGTTCATAGGTAGAGCATGCTCTTGCGTCTCGAATCAACTGCTATTTATACACTCAGTACACAGGTGATAAAGGTATATTGCTGCAGAAGTAAGAAACAACAGCCTGTACTAAAAATTGTTTTTTTTTTTAACCAGAATTAATAAAGTCAAGTTGTGTGTAAAGAAGATTATTTGATTACCCAGATGGAAACAAATAACCATTTAATGCACTATATTGTTCAAGTACCCGGATGTATGCGGTTTACGCCTAAAAACCTCCCATATCCATCCCCATACCAGACAAGAAGCTCTTCGCCCGGCTCTACGTCACGTGACGTCATATAGAAGATGATGCCCTCGCACGTGATAGGAATGACATTTTCTTGGTGATATTTGGCGGGAGAATTAACGAAAAGTAACCAGTTACTATAGACCGGATCTTTTACATCTATGTTGTAAGTACCATTGGCCCCCTGCTTATCTACCTTTTAAAACAATAAGATTCTACTTGTTAAACATTAATTTCAGGAACATAATTGTTAAGAAATAATTTCGTTTCGGAATAATTAAGGATTAAACAAATCTAAAATTTAATGCCTTGTGAGCGTGTTCCCCTACCGGAAAGTTTAATGTGGTTCCCCCTAGAACATGTGGAATTGAAAATTCCAGTTTTATAAAAAAATATTAAAGCAGAAAAAAAAAATCAAACTTGATCTCTACAATGTAGCTCATCAAGGTCAAACAAGAAATCTGCTCATGTTTGCAAGCATTTAGAACAAATAAGAAAGAAGCATTGAAGCGTAGCAAAATGCAAACTTGATCTGCAACTGATCAAAATACACTTACATACAAAAAATCAGCTCAAAATCTGCCAGTTTTTACATGAAAAAAATACAGAAAACCAAGTGGGACAGACAGAAACAGGGGCAGAAGGACAGCTAGACGGACAGATATACAGACGGACGTTTGCAGTGGAAACATTTAGTCCCTCAGCTTCATTTCGTTTTCATTTTGCTTGATTATCTTTATGATTTTACCTGCCATGAATAAAAATCCTCCTTCTTGTCTACAATGTGAATAAGTCCTTCATACACACCGAGGATCGTGAACTTCGGAACAAAGGTCTCCGCCCATGCGCCCATCCCCGCTCCCGGAAGTGACGAAGATGTAATGGCGAATCTTGGAGGCGTGGTCAGATAAGCTCTCTGGTGTGGCAAGGAACCTAGAGGAATCTTACATGTACAAGATAATGTCAAAGACACGAAACAGAGATCAAGAACGCATATTTTTTTTGGTATAATCTTAGCTGCTTTCTTCGTTAACTGAACTACTAGTATAGCAATCAGATAACTGCAAGGTCAGTAAAATTATACTATATTTGCTCTGCTCCTATTATGTATTGTTATATGGAACTTAAATGCTGTTCGTTTTCTCCACGTGTTTCACTGAATGAAAACTAAATGAAAGAGGCATTAAAGATGCTCTAAACATTGCATACTAAAGAGTTCTGAATGCATCCTTTCGGTGTATTTTCGTGTTATCTGTTGATGTATTGCTTGCGTAGATATTTATCGAGGTCGAATGTAATTCAAATGCGCATGACTTGGCGCAGGTTATTTATTTCATGCAGTAATTTTTGTGACTGTACACTTAAGTCACATATTTTGATTTTAATACAAAACAAATATCATTTAAAACCCTTACTGGTCTTAAAGGGCGATTTTTACAATAATAATTAGGAAAAAACGTTGATATGGCTTTAACGACTTCATCATTTTCCGATTTTGTAAGCAATGCATGACACTGAAGAATGACTTTTGTATATTCAAGACGTCAATGGATATTATACTTAAAATTGATGACAGGCCATCCAAAGAAACATACTAGCAATTCTAAAGTTGCTATTTTTATCGTATAAATTATGCACCAATGATTCATCTGCACTGATATATGTATTTCTTCCATCAAGTGGCAATTTTTGGAGGTATTGGACTTTGAATAAATAAACTTAGTAATTAATTCCTAGACCAAGCTACATTGTAGATGGTCTTTTTTTTTTATTTCACAATTTGGTGACTTTAACTTCACCTTCCATTTATTTCAATGAAAAAGAAATCTCAAGGGCAGAGATACAAATTAAAAATATGGAAAAATGAATTATTTGAGGCTTTTTCAATATTTTTCCAAAGAGTTCAATTGTAAAAAATTGACATTTGAGATGATCCTAAAGAATTTGGGACGGTAATGTGACCAAGTAATTACATATTTTAATTCATATATTTATTTAGGCTAATACCGTACTCACTTTTGTTCACTCATTTCTTATTCGATTACTGAATTAAGTGAGTATGATTCTAACATTCTGTAAAGGCTTTTGTCGAACACTCTTTGTAATCCTATTCCTGACTGGCGTATTTTTAAAATCAACTGAATTCACTTGCGCAGAAGGTCTAGGTATAAATACTCATGTTCGACTGAAATTACTTGTCCCGCCAGCCAGTTGTCAAGGTCAAAACTCCTCGAGGCCGTACTGTCCGTACAGGTATTTGCTTTTGAAATACTTTTCTTTTTCATATATTGTTATTTTTTTCATAACTTATGTTATTTTTCATTCTATTTGAAGTTACAATTATGTATTTTCTTTTATAGACACAAGCCATTGTTGTTTGTTGCTGTTTAATAAAGATTTAATTTAAACGTGACCTGGTCTTATTACTGCTCGGTTACATATGGCGCTGCGAGCAGTCACTTAAAACGGCACTGGCAAAGCACGTAAATCCCGAGGATTGAACGACTACAAACTACAGAGGCCAAAGGGGGAAACAGTTTGAAGGCGACGACAAACTACGACGGACGATGGGGAAATCCAAGATGGCTGGCGGTGTATCACGGACTTGACCCATGAACTGTGTATGACTTAAACCTTTTTTTTCCCCTCAAATTTGGACAGTTAAATTATCATTTCATTTGACATTTATTTATAGAAAAGGGGTTTAATTGTTTAAAAGGTGTTATTTTAGATCAGATTTTTTTTATATCAAATTATTTCTTTTGAAAAATATTGTGAAATGAGCAAAATGAATAAGAGGGAGTTAAAAAAACGTGTTCATGAGCTTGAAAAGGAATTACTGGAATGTGATTTAAAACGTGATGTTCCCTACTTTGTGAATCCTTATTTCAAAGATCGAAAAATTCAAAAGTTCAATGGAAATAATGTACCAGTTGATGATTGGATCGACGAGCTGGCTTCTGTGTTCCATGCTATACATATGTCTGTTGCTGAAAAATGGGATCTTATTTATTCGCATCTTGAGGGTGAAGCTAAGGATGAAATCAAATTTCGCTCGGATATTCGCAATTGAATTTTTTTAGCCTTAAAACAATAACTAAAATTTCAAAATCCCTTAGGCAGAATTACAGTGATTAGACTCGGTCTCGTTAAGGTCTTCCGTTTCCAACGGAAGACCTTCTACTGATTCTGTTGGTAAATAGTATTATTCTTTTTTTTTCTTCTGCTTCCTAGACCGCGACTTTGAGGCCTCATATCTCACATTTTTCTCAACGGATTTCGCTCAATTTCTTAGAGGTTATAGACGTTTATAACCTCTATCAGAATGCTGACTAAAATTTCAAAAAGTCGCTTTCGGTTTTGAGTTATTTCCCTTTAAACGAAAATTTATAGGCTTTTGTTTCCAGACAAAGGCTCAGAGACAGCAAAAGCTGGAGCAGAAATTCGACTGATTTTAGATAATAGAATGATTGAAGTTGTGCACATTGGTTTTTGTTTTTCGATTTCTCTATACATAATGGCGCTATATAGGGGTCAAAAATTAGAACACTGAAAAGAACCAAAAATTACTCATATTTTGCTTCTTATCTTCTAAACTAAAAATATTTTGTAAAAATATACAGAAGATAATTTGTGCAGAATTAAAGGATCTTTCAAATGATATTTCGGAAAAAGGGATGACCCCTTAAGTAAGGGATCTAGAGGGGCTAAAAGTATTTTCAAGATATCTTAAAAAGTATTGAGAATTTGTTATACATCAAAAAAGCAAAGATGTTGAAAATGTCAAGCTTAATCTAATGGAGTCGTCAAAACACGTCCTGCGTCGTCACTTCCTGCCAAACCGGAAGTAGCCGGAAAACGCATATTTTTGCCGTTTTTGACAAGTTTTTGGGCAACGTATGTCTCTGGGAGCTTAAGAATTATTTTTTTTGTGCGTCCTCGTCACTTCCGGTCAAACAGAAAGTAGCAAAAAAGGCTTATTTTGGCATTAATTAACATAGTTTTGGAGGATTCAAAGCATTTTTGGCATAATTTCTCATTTTTGTTAAAAATGAAAGCTACTTTCGGTCAAACAGGATGGAAGACCTACTCTAGTTAAAATATCATTTATAAAATGTAACGTGAAAAATCTAAACAATGCAATTTTTATTTTTCTGTACATAGCTTAGCATTAGGGATGTGTTTATGTTTAAAACTTTTTACACCATGCTTAATGAAATCTGCACAAACTGGAAAGAGAGAATATGAATTTAGAATATTGTCCTTAGTTTGCAAGCATGGTAGTTTCACCTGATATAAAATGTATTCCAATATCAAG
>NW_026929485.1:0-39253 GCF_032062105.1 Saccostrea cuccullata | reverse complement strand
TGACAACGGATATTTCCATAATTTCCCACTCATGACAACAAGCACCGTGCGGGTGTGACCGGTTGGCAGGAGATGCTCACTCCTCCATGGCTCCTGATTCCAACTCTGATGATTCGGAGGTCTGAGTTTGCTGTGCTCATATTTTGTATTTTTTTTTATGGACTTTCAGATTGAATACTGTTCTTATCTCCATATCCTTCTTCCTTAATGTAAAATTAAGCTAGGTAAGTCACTCCTGAAATTTGTTATATCAAGAATTTTTTGAGAAGTATATTTTGGATAAGAACTTAAAGTGTAACTCAAAATCGCAAAGAAAATAGGGGGTCAGTGTGCATCCTACTGATCTAGGGTACATTTAGTTTGACCTTTTTGCACTAAAATTTCACCTCTTTGGTTAATTACTTTAACCCTTATTATATTTGATTAGATGTAAACATGGCAATAAATATAATCTTATTTTACGTAAAATAGTTTGAATAATATTTATTGTTTATAAACAAATCTTGCAAATTAATACGCGTAATTTATTGTGTGACCTTTTTGCACTAAAAAACACTTTTGGGGTATTAAAAAACTTAATAGGCAATAAAAAAGTTTCTTTTATCACATATTTTACCCTTTATCCCGTTGTGTGATATCGTTTTCGTATCAACACTATGTACTCCTATGCCGCGTGACGTAATGTAAATAAACAAATACATGTGTATGATGGAGAGAATGACTAAAATGTCAAATTTCACTTTATTTGATTTATTTTAATAAAAATTCATTCATGATTTTAAAAAAATAAGCGCTGAAATATTTTTTCTTTTATATCTCTACGAACTATTTCATAAAGCGTAATTTTATTTACTACGTTATTTGGTCTGAGGTAACCGGTCTAAGGAACTAAATTGAATTAGAAATAACGATAAAATACACATTTATAGTGAACAAAAATATGTGATAAAAAGAATCTCCCATGGTTTGTGGTTTGATATGATTTTTATCCAACTCCATTGGATGTTTTCTATCCCCTCGCCAAGGCTCGGGGATAGAAAACACACAACTCGTTGGATAAAAATCATAATCAAACCACAAACCATAGGAGATCCTATATATATCAAATTTTTTACAACTTGAGTGCTGATCAGTCAAGTATCCAGTAGTTTGAAATAATTTAATTTCTTTTCGTTAGCATAAGCGAACTATTTAATGTGTAGAGTGTTCAATATGTTTTCTTGTAAGCGTATGAATTAGATACGCGCTTTATTATGTGAGTAAAATGTCTTGGGTATTTAAACAGCTGTTTACGTATTCTATTCATTCGAGTTCATACTCAGCTAAAAAGTACAATGTATGAAGAAAATCAACACGAACAAATCATATTTTTCTTAACAGTTATTTTGATATTATACTTTTTATCGTTGTAGAATGTTAAGTTTTCACGAAGATGATAAGCGCTGTCCTTGATTTACAACTCATATTTTCAGAGGATGATAATTTTTTCAGAATTGTACATTATAAGTAAAATTAAAATATATTTAGAATTGTACATTAAATCTCAAATATAAAATAAGATTTCAACATTGGAGTCTGCTGAGGAAGTCTGTTGACAAAACTTTAAACTGTACATTATATAAAGGGAAAGAACAGTGAAATATTTTGTATTGAGCTGAGTATACAACTCATAACTAATAAATGTTTTGTTTGTTCTGAATTTAGTCTCTTTCAATTATGGTTCAGAAAAGAAATGTTTTATTTGCGGATGAACAGATTGAAGAGGAAAATAATGAAAGAAAATGGGGTCAGTGATGTTAATTTTGAAATACTTGTCAAAATATGTGATTTTCAGGCAAAAGATGGTGTAAATTTAACCTTGACTTCTTTAATATATTTTCATTTTTTGAAAAAGTTTATTGAGGGAAGGTGTAAAAATTGATCTAAAAATATAAATTAAGACCTATATTAAATATTTTTAGCAATATCAAAACGGAAAATATTCACCGAGTAAAAGTATACTAGTATGAGGCTAAATTTCCATTACATTAAATTTTATAAATTTGCAGATTTGCAGAGTTTTCTGCTAAATATCCTTCCACCAAAAGAAATAGTCCATCACAAATCTTTCTTCTTTGTAGATTTTTGAGCAGTTTTTTCATTGAATGTTTAAAAATTTACATTGTTGAATTTAAATACAATGTATGTTATAAAAATTGAATTTTGATAAGTAGTTTTGAAGAAAAAGCTTCTGCGTGAACTTTTCTAAAAGGCTGACGAGTGACTTACCTTAATGCAAACACACAAACAAGAGGCCCAAGGACCTTACAGGTCACCTGAGTACATGTATTATGCAACACTGTAAGGATTCACTTTAGTATGAAATAAAACTAGATGCCGTCTAAAAGACAGTTATACCCACAAGCAAGCGTTTTCTCCTAAATGCAGTATTCGTTCTATTTAGGTGTTAATTTCTATTATCTAAATGAAATATATTTGTGTTTTGAATTCAGTAAAAAGAAATGCACATATGAGCATGTGACTAGTAGGCATATTGCATTAGTATTTTAATACCGTCTTTACTGTTCTGAAAATGAAAAATATGTCATAATATATCAGGGAAGGGGAAAGTTCACTTGTGTCCAAAGCTGCAAACCCAACGCAATTGACCTAGCCCAAATGAAATACCCAGTATAACTCATCTATCTTCAAATCATTTGACAATGTTTTTTCTGTCATGTTTGCCTCTTCTACTCCCTCATTGAAGTATCTCTCTATGTGCAACATCCTCAAGTTTCAGACACCAACCTGCAATCACAGATCTTACTGGCTCCATGCAGTGGTTTATTGTTAAAGGTGAACATAATGAATACTGATCAATTTAAACAATGTACATGTATGTAAACAAAAGAACTACACAACTGTGTGAAGAGGACATATCAGAGGAAAATCGGAAATGTCAGAGGTGGGATCAGGTGCCAAGGAGGATTAAGCATCCCATGTTGACCTTTCACATCAACTGTGAGTCCTTAGTATGGATAAAATAAACAAGTCAAATTAAGTATTAAACAAAGCAGTGGCATTAAATTTAACTATTTCAGTTGGGGAGTGGATGGGGGCCACCATATATTTTCAGTTGAGGACACTACATGTACGAACCCATGCCCTACGGTTTCTACAGCTATGAAAAGGCCTTACAATTGAAATGACACAAGTCAGCTAACAACACAACGATTAGTTATATTTGCAAATTAAATGCTTACTTGCAAAATTGTTTTGCAAGTGTGAAAGGGCGAAAATAACCCTGTATACAGTATTCATAAATTAATATATGGACAGTGCTAAATACAGTACCATACATTTGGTTTGTTCCGTAAAATATACTGAATGAGCATCAACAATCTGAAAATAAAAAAGAATGGGCTTTTAAAGAGAGATTTTTTTCTTCGATTTTTGTTTAGAGAGTTAACTCTTGCATGGAAACCAAGACAGGCTACTCACTGATAAGTTGATGTTACAGGGACTTAAAGTTAGCATTTCGTAAATATTAAAGTCATTTCATTTCATAAATATTAAGGTCATTATAATTACTTTTCGTAATTATTAAGGTCATTACATTTCGTAAATATTGAGGTCATTACATTTCGTAAATATTAAGGTTATTATAATTAACTTATTAGCAAATATAATCTATCATTGGCTAGTTTTGAATTATATACTGGTTTGTATGTCAAAATAAAAACATTTTAATTTTATTTTCGGGCAGGCAAAAATTTACTGAGAATCTAGCAATATATTAAGGGGGTCCCAATTATTAAAGTTGAGTGACGGATCGGAATTCTACCTTTATTTTCCCCATTTCATTTAAATCATGCATTTAGATATTATTCATTAAGTTTAAAACTTCCTTCATCCCGACATCCACTTCTTTTTACTTATCTATATAAAGATTTAAAAAAAGATTCTTCAGTACAACTGTATGATTATGCTACCATGTAATTTGGACCTATATATACTGTAAAAATGGACAATATGTAGATATGTGCTAAACATATAGATTTTAGCTCTCCTCGACGGCATTAGCGAAGGCCCCCCAGGTTAAAGTTTTAGGAGCAAGTCCATTCCTAAGTAACTATAAGCCTTACCTGAACAAAACTTGCATGGCTGATGCATCTAGGGATGGACACTACCATACTTGCTTGAGATGCTGGATCTGACTTTCATTTTCTAGATGAGTGACCAGGTTAAAGTTTTGCAGCAGTTCCATTCCCATGTAACTATAAGTCCTACCCAGACCAAACTTGCATCGATGCTGCATCTAGGGATGGACACTACCATACTTGCTTCGGATGCTTGATCTGACCTATATTTTTCAGATGAGTGACCAGGTTAAAGTTTTTGGAGCAGGTCCATTCCCAAGAAAATATAAGGTCTACCTTGACCAAACTTGCATGGATGATGCATCTGGGGATGGACACTACAAGACGTGTTTTGGGTGCTGGATCTGTCCTACATTTTTCAGATAAGTGACCAGGATAAAGTTTTTGGACCAGGTCCATTCCCAAGGAAATATAAGCCCTACCCAGACCAAACTTGCATGGATGCTGCATCTAGGGATGAACACTATCAGACGTGCTTTGGATGCTGGATCTGACCTGCATGCTCATTCCCAAGTAACTATAAGCCCTACCTGAACCAAACTTGCATGAATGATGTATCTAGGGATGGGCACTATCAGGCTTACTTTGGATGCTGAATCTGACTTATATTTTCCATATAAGAGAGCAGATTAAAGTTTTGGGAACAGATTGATCCCCATGAACTTGAAGTCCTTGATATCTGCAGTATTAACAAATTTATGAATATTTGTTTCCACTATACATTTTTCACGCTACATGCATAGAAATGTGTATATACCATATAAGGGGTTAAACACAACCTTGCACATATTTCGACATTGGCTTATTTACTTGAAAATTTAACTATTAAAACGCGAATTCTATTGAAAGCAGCAGCACTTTTCAGAACCTACAAAGTATGCATAAAGAATTAATAGCTTGAATTTTTAATTTCAACTAGGGTATGCCCTTGCAATACTGAAATTTGTTCATGACCTACATTCGGTACACGAACTATGCATTTATCACGTGACTATCCATCGATGGGACTTAATATCATACAGTGCAGAGTGTGTTTTACTATGCTTTTTCATTAAGGTTCTGAGATTTAAAAAAAAACAGTTTAATTAAAATAAATTCAATTTTTAAAATACCCCTTTATGCACGTCTTTTTTTCCGTTGATTTCTCATAGTAGGCCTTAACAGTACTGCGTCGGATAAATACGAGATATTAAGAAAATATGACGTGAGATTTGCATAATTTCACTGATAATTTTAGTCGAGGTGAGCTTCGTAATCTTTGATTACCTCTGTTTATCTATTACTACTGCTACATTTAATATGAAGTTGTATATATATAAGTAACTAGATACAAAGGCCTTTCACATATTTCTTTGTATGTATGTGTTCGTCATATATATAATTTACTTGTCCGATTGCCCTGTCAGTACAGAATGTGTAATGTCATACATCTATTTTAGTCTGACTTGTTATATACTGTAGATAGTCCTGCCTCTCTATGTGTCTGTATAAACACAAGCTCTTTTCCCCGTAGGATACTCCAACCCAGAGAAGATGAGTTTTGTCGTCATAACTCAGGCCCATTGGTCTATTCATACCTTGTCGTCGTGTCAGTATCAGAGACAGGAAGTGGCCGTCCCTGTCAAGCATATGTATTGTGCTGGTGTTAAGATCACACACCAGGATGTTTGACAAAACGTCAGTACAGACTCCACGTGGATATAGCGCTGATACTGATGTAGGACCTCTGTAGGAGAAACGATGTCTTCCTCCACGATTTGTCACCACTTCACTAAAGCCAGACGCAATAATATCTCCATTGCGGTTCTCTGTGATGTAAGAAAGATAAGAAAATAGTTCCTGGCCTGTGTTGCCGTGCTGTATAGTCTGTTTGAGTTGTCCTTTGTCATTATAGCGTGCTATTATTACTGAATAGTTGGAATGCATTCCAACCAGTATATCGCCGTTGAGGTGGGAGGAGTAAATACATAGTAGTATCCATGGGTTTTTTTGTTCATCAGTGTAGACTTTGTTCTGTAATCTTTAGAGAGTTTGATAATGCTACTATCCCTGTCTATATAAATAAGATCACCAGTCAGATTCACTGTGTGTTGTCCCCAAAGAGTCATTACATCTGTCAGATGATATAGTATGTCACCGTCTGAGTTTATCAAGATAAGATTTTCACTATTACTGATCCAGGCCCGGTCTGGTGACACACTGGAAATATGATATACTAGTATTTCACCTGGTACAGTGACAGACCTGTGTAATACAGGAGTAGACATCAGTTTCAGCAGACATTCATTTCTCACTTGTCTTTTACCTGTCTTTATTATTTGGATTTCACCCAGTAAATCAGTCACATCCTCTGTGTTGATTTTTTCAATCAGACAGACGAGGGCGTATTGTGTGAGATTAGGAGTGTCCTTTAATTTGTGTACACCAGTTGTCTTTAGGAATATAAGGAATTTAAGCGGTCTCTTTTCCAAGTGGTCAGATCTGTGTTCGAAGATTTCTATACTAGCAGAATGTCTGTTTATTTTTCTCCTCTGCTGTTGTAAACTTTGAATAATTTTTTTGCATCTGATTTTAACATCACATATGACAGCGTCTATAACGTACTTTATATATTGTTTCTGAGCTTTTATTAACATCTTTGACTGATTATTTGAGATTTCTGGGTGATAGGTTTTTATATCAGCTTTGATTCCTGCCAGAACACAACTGTTGTTATAGAGAGTCTCACTTCTGATGTTGTGAATGATATCTTTATGTTGTTGTCTGTTTGTTTTATATGCTACTCTTATATCCAGTACATGGTGATTTTTGTGTTCTTTACATTTGACACAGAGGGGAATTTCACATGAGTGACAGTACTTGTCATAAACTTTCTCTGGATGTCTCACAAAGGGATCTTGTTTTGAAATATAGTCATATTTCTCACGGCAAATCACAACGTCATTGTTTTTGGTGTGTATATCAATAATATGTCTCTCTTTACACTGTAGACACAGGTCATGTTTACACGTCTTACAGTAGACTTCTGTGTCCCCCTGACATTGAGAACACTGCCAAACTTTACACTAGGTCTTGAATCTTACATTGTCCATGATTTTAAAGCGCATTCGGTAGTTATAAAATCTGTACAAATAAATTAATTATACATGTATATTAATGAAATATTTCAGGTTTAAAAGCATCTTAGAAATATGCATTCTGTTTCTTTTTTAGAAGAATTATTTAAGAAAAAGTTAAAATTAATCATCTAAAAGAAAATTTAAGCATCATTGTACTCAATGCATGCATTTTTCACGTGCCTGTTAAATCAGTTGACCAAACTAGATTAAATACAGGAGGAAGGAAAACCAATGAAGGTCATCAAATCGATATCAAATACACCTGGTTATATAAGTTACACAATATACAATTCGTTTACTTCTCCCTCCCTCTCTGCGTGTCTGTCTGTCTGTCTGTCTCTCTCTCTCTCTCTCTCTCTCTCTCTCTCTCTCAACTTAATCTTAATTAAGTTATCATATACTGATTATTGTTAGATAGTCATACATATCAAATCGAAATTAAACAGAAATATATTTTTAAATATATATTGTTAATCATGACTCTGTGTTCAATTTAAAATGGAATCAAATTACTTACTTATCAAATGTTTACAAATCCAAATATCGGAATAACACACCTTTTGTACATTAAAATGCTTCTTTTTTCTATCTGACAATGCGATTCAAAGTACGGAACCTTGCATTTAAATTGGTCGTCGATAATGATCATACAATGACTGCCAATAGAACAAAATGAATTAAAAACACACAAATCTGTCTATAGAAAAGAGGCATGAAAATTATGTACTTTGAATGACTTCAATGAAACATCAATGTTATCTGTGAAGATTTGACGGCAGTCACACTATGCTTTATAATCCTTGAATGAGTAGATGGTAATAAAAATATATCTAACTTTACTGACAACAAATAACGAGTGTAAGCAAAAAGTTTGAAATGTGACGTCACAATCACAAGTATGACTTCAGAGTAGGTCGTACGAAAATCTTAAGTGAAACTGATATCATAAATATTTTGTAGTGTATTTCATGTGATATTTCCAAAATAAGCGCGAGGAAAATATGTAATAATATTGGAAGTTACTTTTACAAAATCTATTTTATGTGTATTTTGATTTTTGTGGTTATATTTAGATATTAAAATCAGTTTGAAAATACTTAAGAGAGGGTACGGGCTCTCGTAAAGTTACGATAGATTTTGCACTTAGGATTATCTTAAGAATTTTTGTGAAAACGACTTTTATTGTCAGTCAGGCAACCAATGGATGGGAAGCTGTAGACACAGTCTGGTCGCCATGGTGTTTTATCTCTAGAACGTTTATCAATGTTATGATCACTGTCTATATATATATGAGATCACCGGAGATATTAACGGTGTTTACCGCATAGCCCCACTGTTTTATAACAGCCAGAAAATGTAGTGTGTCACCTTCTGTATCACTGATCCAGACCAAGTTTTATGTCACGCAGGAAACGTGTCTTATATAATTAACATATGTTACTGTTTCAATTCTGTTTAACACGGTGATGACGTATGACATCAGTTTTAGCAAACACGCATTTCTGACATGTTTTTTTTCTTGTCTCTTTTACTCGAATATTACTCAAACGCATTATAACATCCTTCATATTGAATCTCTCAGTAAATATAGCAGGGTGTGTTGTGCGAGATTAAGGGTGTCTTTTATCGTACAGACCTGGGTTTTCTTGTAGAATAAAATGAATGGTCGATACAATGACCTCGTCAGCAAATACAATTTATCATTGAATGAAATGCTGACTGATGTTTTTCATACCAATTGCTAGTTCATTATTTACACACTGATTTGACCACGGATTTTTTCCGTTATTTCCTGATTATTACTACGAGCACACGGCGGGTGTGACCGATCGGCAGGGGATGCTAACTCCTCTATGGCACCTGATCCCACCTCTGATGTTTCGGAGGTCCGTGTTTGCTCTGCTCTTATTTTGTATATTTGTATAATGGACGTTGAGATTGAATACTGTTCGTTATTTCCATATCCTTCTATTAAAGACTGTTCACATCTGTCTTAAAAGTTTTCTATGCTAGCAAGATTTCTGTCTATTTTCTCCTCGTTTTTTTTAGTCTATACAAAAGGGTTTTGTGTTTTATTTTAACATCACATATCACACACTACTGGATGAAAAAAGTGCTGAGAATCCCATTTTTTTTTACTGGTTATGTTTTATAATTACTGACACGGTGCTGTACTTGCTGATAATAACTTATATTTACTGTTATTACTACTGGTGATGCTGATTATTTTAGTTGTTGCTGATAAATACTGATAATTACTGTCGACTTTCCTGTTGAGACTGATAAATACCGTTGATGACCTTCAAGGTTCTTTCCAAAGCTCCATAAATCACTTGTAATTTTATATTGTGTCATTATAATAAGAAACATTGGTATCTAAAGAATGCATTTATGGGAAAAAAAATTCTACTTTAAATTAGGCCTTTCTGCGAAGTCTCTAAGAACATTAAAGCACATTGAGAAGCATATAAAGAAAATTCTTGCATGAAAATATTAAATTCTTAAATTTTATTTATAGTTTTTAGAATTACCCAACCTATTATGATTTTGAAGTATTTCCTCCTTTGAAACGCAAGTATGTCCTTTTTTGAATCGCTTATAAGTCGGATATAGACTATTGGGCTAAAATGTAACTCACAAAAAAACTACGTATAGGGAATTAATATATACGGTAAATTATGAATTAAAGAGTTGTCCGTCTTGGCTGAGGGTCGAAATCCCTTAACTGCTCTTCTTTTTAGAATTGAAAGACGGTAAAATTGTTTGATTAAAATCTCAGTTATAGTGAATTGTATGTTTGAATTAGCTAATAATCACAGATCTTAAAACATTGCTGTGACGTCAAGCCTTTGTTCTCGCAGTCTAAAAAATTTACCTGTAGCCGTCCGATAATAATAATTACCAGTCTGATAATATATAATCGGATGGCAATGATAACAAAATTGGACGGTATAAAAACAAAAAGAAAAGTGAAATTAAGATTAAATATATCCAGAAACCCCAGATAAAAATGTTAGGAAAAAAATCAGGAAAACCAAATGCAAGGAAATTAAGTTAATCATACTACAAAATAACAAATTCATGACAAAAATCCGTGTTTAAATTTTCCACAACATTAATATTTTCCACTCTTTAAAAGAGTTTTTGATTCAGCACTTTGAATAAGCAAATTTAAATCCACTTCTGAAAAAAGATTCTGCAATCTCTTTTTGTTCCCCGCTTGAAAAGTGGTGGATATTAATTTGGGTTTGTCTATCCGTCTGTCTTTCTGTCTGCTGTCTGTTACGCTTTCGTTTCCACACGATATCTCGAGAACCCTTTGAACTTTTGCAATGAAATTTAGCATAGCAACTCCCTGTGGAATAAGAAGAACCCTATTGATTTTGAGGTGAAAAGTCAAAGATTAAAGTCACAAATAAGCAAATTCTGTCTGTTATAACACTTTCGTTTCCATACGATATCTCTAGAACCATTTGAGCTATTGCTATGAAATTTACGATAACAACTCCCTGTGGCCTTAGGAAGACCCCAATTGATTTTGAGGTAAAAAGGTCAAAGTTTAAGATCGTAAATTTATACATTCTGTCTGTGTGTAACACTATCATTTCCGAGCAATATTTCAAGAAGATTTTGAGCTTATGTAATGTAACATTATACCAAACTCCCTAGGACCTCTCTCATCCCTCTCAAAGTGTCCCGCCTCGTTTGTTTTACTAGTATTTATCGTTTTACCTGTCGCTATTTTTAGCACAGGGGTATGCGGTGTCGTAGACGATCACGTGCTGTAGTCGCGACATCTGAGAACTTCCGAAGGGGAACGAGTGACGTCACACAATAAAAGTAATAGCTACAGTGACGCAATATCTATAAATAATTCAAGAGTATCTTAACAAATGCCATATATCAATGTAGCTATGGCCCAAGGATCATGAAACAGACTTAGACTTAAGTCAAAATTTCTATCATCTGTAAAATTTTAAAAACTTGTTAAAGGAAACTCTTAATTTGCATATGACAGCAGAATGATAATACAAAATCGGAAAGCATTTTCATTTTGGGCTGCTTAACCTCTTAAAAAAATTAGCATCTAAGACATTTTTTGACTTAAGCTAAGATGTTTCATAATCCCGGGCCTGATTTGTTATAAACTGTAGATACAGTACTGATCGAATACAACCTAATAGAAAGCGAACCCAGAGCGGACCCATGGTTCGCTCTGTGGGTTCCCTTCGAGTTCACTCGGGGTACGCTAGGGCTGATCCCGAGCGAACCCGTAGCGGAGACAGAGAAAACCCCAAATTCAGTAGCGATCCCAGAAAACGATTGCTCGTTCGGTATTTCTTCACAGAGCTGTCAATCAGGATCAGCGATTTAACCAATCAGTGTGTCGACAAATCAAACTTGCATATTGATCTGTCGATTGGGATAAAAGATCGAATGTTTGACGTTATTCGATATAAATCCAAACTTTGTACACACAAGGAAAGTGTGTTAATATACAATATGAACCAATAATGATAATTGTAAAATCCTACCTTATATTTCTATATTTTTAATTCTCCGATCTGGGCTGTATGTTATATTTTTATATATTTTCTTTATTTTATTAAAGCAATTAATGAATTATGCATTTTAATTTTCCAGGTAGATAGTTACATGAATATTTATCTATTTGTTTTCTTTAATTTTTATACCAGTATTTAGAGTCCATTAAAAAAAAAATTATTATAAATTGGGAACATATATCAGTCCTTTCGTAAAAGAAAAAAAAGATAATAATTTATTTGGCATTTACTGTAAACCAACTTTTATTCGGGACGACTTTATTTCGCGATTGACAGGGAGAGAACTAGTTCGCGACGAATAATTTTCGCGATCAAGCAATTTTTGGAACTGTTTTTAATAGAAAAGGAGACTTTAAGGGCACGTTCGCGGTGAGAAATATTCGCATTGCCGAGGCTCTTGCGAATATCGCGAAAATTTCTCGCACGCGAATAAAAGTTGGTTTACAGTAATTTTTGCTTAAAAAATAACAAGACAAAAAAGACTGATCTTTGACAAACTGTATAATTTTATTATATCAAGATACAGCACAAGAATATGTCGAACGTGCATGCACGTGCTCATTATTCAATTACTTTATTCCATTCTTTCAATCTAAATTTTCCCTCAAATTAATTAATTTAACATTATTGATATTCTTGATCCAGTATGAAAAAAATCAACATGCACGTACATCTTCCTGTATATTCATTAATAGAAAATAGGAGTGGCAGAATGACTCGTAGAAATTTAACAAAAAATCATCAGGTTTTATTTTTCAAAACTAATTTAATGATGAGAGTATACAGCTACGACCTCTTTTTTTGTCTTGATTTTTTCCAGTATAATAATAAGAAATATTTTTAATAATTTTAAATTTTATTATGTGTGTAAGTAGAGGGGTATATAAATATATTCTTATCGGGAGAACAGTTATTAATTGCCATTTATTTGTTTTTCATTCTGATTAAAATTATACTTGCTCCATAATTCTGAGAGTAATAAAGATCCGATACAATCTATTAATCATTTTGGAAAATGTCCGTTAAATATATTTTTTAACTTCCAATGAGTAACTAACAGGGTTGTACTCGACTTTCGTTCGAACTATGCTCATTTCATGTATTTGCAGAACAATATTTTCATATGTTAAATTAAAGGTATGGTATATCTATTCAAAGGAAAGTATTTTTACGTCGATGTATGTTCGGCAAACATGTCTTCAAATTCTACAGTTTTTGTATAGCTTAAAAAAGGTAAACAGTGTTGTCAAGGTTATGTGAAAGAGAGTTTTTTTTCTGCACTGTAACATCAAACATGATGTATCATATGCCGAATCAGTCAAACATAAATACAGTCTTCAAGTGTAACTTTCCTATAATAAGTTCTCCGCATAAATGACAAAAAGGCAGAGTGGGAAAGAAAATCAAACATGTGTATTTATTTAATAATTATTTACCTCTAACTTTTTTTTAAATGGAGAGGGCAATTGTTTATTTTTTGTAGATTCAAATAAGATCTGACGTGATACAACAATTCAGAAAGTATATTAATTATCAGTAAACAGCTATTAAAAATTGTAATTACATGTACATCGGGGACAGTTAATATGAGAGTAATAAAACCATGTTTTTCTTGGATGTTATTTTCATAAAATTATTGATTGTCTGCACAAAAAATACATAAGTTTAATTTATCCCAAGCTCTCACTCTCTGTTTGATTTTATTAAAGACATGCACGCTTTAATTGTTTACCTGTTAAAGATCATTGACGGACACAAGGTTTCACTTATGGGGTATATGAACTGCCATTGTGTAAAGAAAAGACAAATACGGACGTTTTGTATCCTGCATTTAGATAAAACGTGCATATAATATATTGATTTTGAAATTAAATACATTGATGTACAGATTTTATTGCACTCCGTACATCGTAATAGTTCAGAAAGTCGTTGTATTATGATAATAGCGTAGATTATATATTGTAAACTAGTCTGTAAAATACAAACAGTGAAACTGGTACGAATATGTTAAAATTGAATGAAAATTCAAATATCGTTCGACTAAGGCATTCGGCAGTCCGAGTAAAATTGACATCCTTAAAAACTACTATAATGAAATCTAAATATATTACGTGTACAACAGGTTTATAAATGAATACTGTTATTCAGTATTTATCAAACTTAAACTACGTTTAGCAAAACATAAAGAAAAACAAATAAAATTTAGAACCATATTACGTATGAATTTGAAAAGTATTTAGATACTTTTGTCAGTTTCACGTAAACATCATTAGATCCATTCAAAATCAATTCACCACCATTTTCGTCCTCCGCAAGTGAGTTAAGGCTAAATATGGGTTTTTCCATGCAAATGAGCTAATAAATATGCATAAATTGTTTATTTTATGTACAGAGAAAGTTCAAATATATTTTTTTTATACACACTTATTACAAACGGTATATAAATGCAAGTGACGTCATATTATGACGCCCTTGCGCCAAAGCAATTTTGTTGATGTTTCTTATAATGTGTGTAGAGAAGGCTGATGATATTATAATACCTCCACGTAGCCTTGACTCACTTGTTTCTCGGGATCAAAATTTCGAAAGCGGAGAAACCAGGGAAATAATTATTTATAAATCTACGTCGAATGTATAGTTGAATTTTAAATCATTTATAAATGAATCTATGTTGTCCATAATCTAACTGTATACATATACAAGGTACATGTATCAATCGCCACTAAAACAATAAAGATCGATACCGCAATTCCATTACTGTATTGTTATACATTAATACAAGGGGTTAGGCTTACTGGTGGCGCTGTCCATTTCAGGCATCATTACGTAAAGCGTTCCAAGAAAGCAAACGCCGGGTTCGCTCTTGCACCAAAGCTGGCCCAAAGCGATAGGGGAAGGGAACCGGAGCGCACCCAAAACGGTACCAAAATTTCTAAAAGCGAATCCATAGCCAGGCCTGAGCGATTTCGCAAAACGAGCCCAGAGTCTGCTTCGGATTTGCTCTAGTGTAAGGTTGTATGCAGTCGGTACTATTGTCCTGCCTCTATGTGTCTGAATACACACACTTTTTCTTCCTTTTCTTCCTTGGAGGATACTCCAACCAAAAGAAGATGAGTTTTGTTGTCATAACTCAGACACGTTGGTCTGTATGTCCCTTGTCGACTTGTCAGTATCAGTGACAGGAAGTGACCGTCCCTGTCAATCATATGTATTGTGTTTTTGTTACTGTCACACACCAGGATGTGTGACAGAACGTCTGTACAAATTCCACGTGGTGATAGGCCCGATCCTCGTGGATTTCCTGTGTATGAGAAACGATATTTTCCTCCACTCTCTGTCACCACTACAGAACCATGATCAGACACAATAACATCTCCATTCTGGTTCTCTGTGATGCAAAAAGGATGAGAATACAGTTTCTGGCCTGTATTGTCGTGGTTTATTATCTGTTTGCGGAGTCCAATATCATTAAAGCGGGCTATTATGCCTGAATGATAGGAATGCATCCCGACCAGTAAATCACCGTTGAGGTGGGAAGAGTAGATACACTGTGGTACCCATGGTTCTTCTTTCTTTATCGGTGTTGACTTTGTTCTGTAATCTTTAGAAATTTTGATAATGTCACCATGCCTGTCCTTAAAAATAAGATCTCCAGTAAGATTCACTGTGTGTTGTCCCAACTTGCTCATTACATAAGTCATATTATGTAGTATGTCACCCTGTAAGTTTATCAAGTTCAGATTTAGACCACTACTGATCCAGACTTGGTCTGGTGTCACACAGGAAATATGAATTATTTCACCTGGCACAGTGATAGACCTGAGTAATACAGGTGTAGACATCAGTTTCAGCAGATTTTCATTTCTCATTCGTGTTTCTCCTGTCTCTACTATTTGGATTCCACTCAGTAAATCAGTCACATCCTCTATGTTGATTTCTCCTTTCAGGCAGACCATGGCGTATTGTGTTAGACTAGAAGTGTCCATTAACTTGTGAACACGAGTCTTCTTTAGGAATATAAGGAATTCTAGCGGTTTGTTTGCCAAATGGCCATATCTGTGTTCAAAGGTTTCTAAACTGGCAAAATGTCTGTTTGTTTTTCTCCTCTGTTGTTGTAATCTTTGAATAAATCTTTTGTGTTTGATTTTAGCATCATGCATGACAGTGTCTATGACGTTCCTTAGTTTCTTGGCTTTTATTGCCATCTTTCTCTGAATGTTGGATATTACTTTGTAACATTTTTCTATATCAGATCTGATTCCTGCCAGAAGACAAGAGCTGTTATAGAGAGTCTCACTTCTGATGTTGTGAATGATTTCTTCGTGTTTTTGACGGTTTGTTTTGTATGCTGTTCTAATGTTCAGTCTATTTTTTTTTCTGTCTTCTTTACATTGGAAACAGAAAGGCAAATCACAAAACTTGCAGAACATTTCATAGATTTTTTTATTTATGTCTTACACAGGTCTCATGTTTTGTAAAGTAGTCAATTCTCATGGTAAATCACGACATCATGGTATATATTATTTAGATCTATAACATGTCTCTTTTTACACGGTAAACATAGGTCCTGTTTACACGTGCTACAGTAGCATTATGTGTCCCCCTGACATTGAGAACACTACCGGACTTTACACTTGGTCATTTATCTTACATTGTCCATGATTAAGAGCCTCATTCGGTAGTTACAAAATCTGTACAAATAAATCAATTTCATTTAAAATAAACATTTCAGATTTTTAAGCATCTTTATGATATAATATCTTTGTTTAGTAAACTAACTTTAGTAAATGTTAAATCAATCATCTAAAAGTAAAACTACGTGTCACAGTACACAATACAAACATGTGATTATCATATCAGTTGACCAAACTAAATTTTAGACGGGGGAAGGAATGGCAATCCAGGTCATTTAATTGATATCAAATACACATTGTAATATATAGCTTATACAACCTACAATTTGTTGACATCTCGCCCTCTCTCTCTGTCACTCTTTCTGTCGTTCTCTCTCTCTTTCTCTCTCTCTCGTTCTGTCTCTCCCTCTCGTTCTCTATCTCAACATAGTCTTAATTAAGATCAGTTATCATATACCTATCACTGTTAGATAATCATAAATATAAAATCAAGATTAAATAGAAAAATATTTCTAAAATATATCGTTAATCATAATTCATTGTTCAATTTAAAAGGGAATCAAATTACTTACTCATCCCAATATTTACGATGTTTTCAAATCCCGATATCGGAATAACACACCTCTTGAAAATAGAAAATCTATCTGAGAATGCGATTCAAAGTATTTGACCTTATATTAGAATTTAACGTAGAAAAAGATTACAGAAGAACACAATGAATTTAAAAACACGCAGACTACCTAAAGAACAAAGGATTGACATAAAGTTTTGACATGAGAATAATGTCCTTTATATAAATGCGAAAAACATCAATGTTATCTTGAAAAAAATTAACGGTATTATTGATTTATCATTTTAACAAGACCTATAGGGCAATATTCTTTTCATATTACAAGTACCCTAGGAAGTGCTCCAGCTATTATTGTTGTGATCCATTTAAATCGAGGTAAGATTTTATCGTCATCCACCTTGCGAATCGTAAATTAGCATATACAATCAAGTGATTTCATTGGTTCTTCTTTATACATTTACATTTACATACGATATATTCTCACATCCCTTTTAAACAGCTATTTCATGTTTACGTAGTAAGCAGTCTGAACTCTGTCTTTGGTGTAATGACAGTTAAACTGTGTTCGGGTAATTGAAATAAAATCTATAGGTCATGAAATATACAATTTTAAGATTGTTTCATCTACTCCCGACTAATTTTGTGGATATAAATTTAGTCTATCGTTCTGTATTCTGTCTGCTATCGGAAAGTCAAGCCAGAAAAAACAAGACATGAATAAATCCCTGCATCCTAGTAATTCACTTTTTGCGATATTAGAAATGTCATATTTTGAATTGAATTACAATTTTAATTTGCAATGAAAATATGCCAAGAGCACCATTTACTTAACAATAAATTTGTGTGATTTAATGTATCTAAAATTATTTCAAGACAAGCAAATTCAAAGAATTGTGGTCCCCGGCTTTCGGTTTCTTTGTGGATGAGATGTTATTTCTTATTACATATTGTGTCTAATATGAACACAATATATCCTATCATATGTCATTTATGTAGAAATTTTCATTGAAATCGATATTTTTTGAAGGATGAAACCTTAATCCTGACCGTTAAAAAGTTATGGCCAAAGTAAAAAAGCTTTTTAAAAAGTAGGTCAAATCCAAGATCAAGATCAAAAGGTCAAATCTATTTCTATTCAATGGACGTTTTTCTCACAAGGATAATAATGTGAAGTATGAAAGCCCTAGCCCTTACTGTTAAAAGTTATGGTCAAGGTTAAAGTTTTTTCATAAGTACGTAAATCTTTAAGGTCTAGGTCAAAAGGTCAAAGTTGTTGATATCCAATGAAAGGACTAGCAACAAAGAATACATATATGTATATAAAATATAAGAGTCCTAGTATCTACCGTTTAAAGGTTTGGACAAAAGTTAAAGTTTTTCAAAAAAGTAGTTAAATTTCTAATGTCAAGGTCAAGGGGTAAAAGTTGTTGGTATCCAATAAAAGGTCTTCCCAAAAGGATTACATATGTGAAGTACGAAAGCCCTAGCCCTCACCGTTCAAAGGATATGGTCAAGGTTAAAGTTTTATCATAAGTACGTAAATCTCCGAGGTCAAGGTCAAAAGGTCAAGGTTGTTGGTATCAAATTGAATGTCTAGCCACAAAAAATACATATGGGTACAGTCCACTAATTGTTTTCCCATAGGCGACAATGTTAACGTTTCCTCTCATAGCGATGTCCCTAATTCTCGTTCAGAAGTGAGTGACCCCACAAATCAAAGCAAATCAACTGGTCTTTCCTTGGTTAAAATCTCGAGGTGGCATGTCAGATTCGTTTTCCTACTAAATGCGTCTGTCTGCGGGAACCTTTAAAAATGAAAGTGAAAGTAGGGGAATTTCAGAATTGTAACTGGCGTTATAATACACAAAATAAATCGGCTGATCTTCTTGATAAATTACATTTTCCAAGCTTTTTTGGTAGGAAAGATGCTCCTTATCAACAAGTTTGAGGCTCAGTTTAGTACATCTGCCCAAATTTTTTATGCAAGTCTGCAAATTAAGGAACTTGGAATTTTTTCTGCACTACTTTCTTCTCCTACCGATTCTAAAAATAATATGTGAGATATAAAAGTCCTAGTATCAACTGTTAAAATGTTGTGACCAAGGTTTAAGTTTTTTTAAAAGTAGTTTAAACTCCAGGGTCAAGGTCAAAGGGTGAAAGTTATTGATATCCAATGAAAGGTCTTCTCACTAGGATTACATATGTTAGGAACGAAAGCCGTAGTCCTCACTGTTCAAAAGTTATATTCAAGGTTTAAGTTTTTTATAAGTACGTAAATCTCTAATGTGAAGGTCAAAAGGTCAAGGTTGTTGTTATTCAATGAAAGGACTTGTCACAAACAATATATATGTGAAGTATGAAAGTTCTATTACCTACTATTCAAAAGTTTTTGCCAAAGTAATAGTTTGGAATTTTTGTGTAAAAGTGGTTCAAACTCCAAGGTCAATGTCAAAAGGTCAAATTTGGTGGAACCCAAAGAAAGGTCTTGTTACAAGAAATACACATGTGAAATATGAAGGTCATAGCTCTACTAAATCAAAAGTTATGGGCAAGGTTAAAGTTTTTGGGACGGACAGACTGACAGACTGACAGATTTAATGTCCCCTCGCTTTCGCGAAAGCGGGGGACAACAATGTAAAATCTTTTAACCTGGTTGTGACGCAAAACCTTGGCATCCGGTGAATATTCAGATCACTTCCGATTGAGTGAAATTTTGTCTAAATCTTTCAATTTGTGACGAACATCTTATATAAAAATGGCAATGGTTATTTTGCCAATGTTTTTGTTATAATTAGTGAATCCATTTTAAAAATTTGATCATTGCTTCAAAGAGATACTTATCACACAAAATACAGCTTTCTTGCTTTGAGATTCGTTATGGGGCGCTGGTTTTCGTTCATGATCATTGATTTTCTTTTTGCAATTCTTCAGAAGACACATTGGTTATAATAATATGAAAATATCATACCATTCTATCAATTATCACCTTCAGCGCGATTGTTACGTGGATCTTTACTATTTACAATAATCTGTCGAATAGTCTCACCTCTCTATATATCTTTCTATATAGATTCTTATATGATATTGGCTGATGGAAAGTGATATTGTGTAATTCTTAACGTAAGTCGCGGGTTTACAGGGCTTTTAAAAGTGTTCGTAAACATACCATTAAAATTATCTATATGATTTCCCTACCTTTGATTTCCATTCTCTTAAAATCTTTAAAAATTCATCTGCATTATTTTTGTGTGATTTTCATTGTTGTAGTAAAATTTTCAACGGTATTCCGGTATTCTATTGACGTCCTTTTTGGGCTTGTTTTCAAGCAAGGTTTTTATTTAAAAAATGTCAATAACTTTGAAGTCGTGCAGACGAATTTATTTATTCTTTGGTATTTAAAAATAGAAATTGATTTGAAATAATTCTATGTGAAAAAATCAATATATCTTCGGGCTCATTTTTGCCGCTATTCAATTTAAGATAATTGCTTTTATATTGAAAATTTAAGAACAACGTCATATAATATCGCGACGTCAGGCTGACGTCGTGAATATCGATCCGATATAGAGAGCAAAAAAAAATATACAGATTTTAAGAAAAATTTATACATCTGCTATCAAATGACCAGTAACATAATAATTCAATGAAATAATTATTAGACATCAATATCTTTAAGCTTTATACGTTAGTAATATAAAATTCAAGTTAAAGGTGTTAACCATCAATCAGTCCTTTATATTCTTTTTTATACTTTCTTTATGTGTTTATTTCTTACCGTTTCTTTTCTCTTTGGTTTGTTTACTTTATGCGCGGATTCTTGCCGGAATAAGCAAAAAATAAGTGACCCTTTATTCCCCTCTGGAAAAGACAGACCCCCAATTTTCGCTAAAATTGCAGATTTGTGATCTTTGTTTGTTTGAAAAGTCGTGTGTATGAAGATAATTCAGAAGTCAAGAACTACGCCCCCCCCCCCTTTACATTTTTTGTATATCATTTGTCTTTGGAAAATTCAACAAGACTATCAAATCAACTGTAACTTCTGATGAATCAGTTTCCGCCAGATATCCTCCCGAGTAGAAGCATTAATGCATTTAGTGAATATATTGATTTTTTTTATTCAAGTTTACAAAGGAACAGCTTTTAACATACTTTGATTCTATGCTTATATGTATTGGAATAGAAAAAAAAGCGTACAAGGAATTTCAGAGGAGTAAATGGGAAGACAATTTAAACATTAAATTTATTTGGCATAATCAACAGACATATTCTATTTTGTTCTTAGACTAGCAAGGTGTACAATTAACATTAATTCTACTGAATAAACATGGAACGCAATGCAGTGAATAAAATATGTACGTTTAACTATCACAAACGCAAAACATTACTTACACGACCCTTCCCACTTTCCTTTTTTTTTGAGGTTTTCCTATTTTCGATTTTCAATACGTATTGCTTGTTATTAATTTTGAATAATGTATTTCGTTTTAGACTGCCTTACCTTATCTTCACTTGATCACTATCTAAAGCTTTAAGAATCATGGAATATGCAGACATCGATAAATTTGGAACACATTCTTTTTTCATTTCAGATATCCATTTATATAATTCATTTTGTTCCTGCTATTAGTAATTATTTCTATTAAATCAACATGCACACATAGGGTGGAGTTAAAATTCAAAAATAGAGAAACGTTAAATCACCCCCAGCATTAGCAATTTAAGAAAGGAAAGGTGGAGGGAGTCATGTCCTACGTGCCTGTGGTTATTTACAGATATTTCCATTTCTATTTTTTTTTCTCGAAATAACCCTTTGAAAGTAAGCGGAGTTGATTTCCTGATAGTTCTGCCGGAATGTAAATTAGGCAGGTCGATGAGTCAGCAGGTAAGGAGGCCTAATACGCATGCAAATCTCGTGCACATCTGTCTCTGTGTCTGACGCTAAGGAGGCCAAATATGCATGTAAATCTCATACGGCTGCCTTTGTGTTTGACGTCAGTGTTCAAGGACTAATGAAATTGGTATGGAAGTCCTCGTGTAATTTAAATCGGTTAGTCTACGTTCTTAATGTCTAAGTCTACAATTTTATTTCACAATGAAATGGAAATATAAGAAGTCTAGTCGAACCCTCAAACGGAGTATACCCTATAACGAGGGTTTTCCTTCCCTTAATGCAACGCTCGAAAGCAGAAGAACGATAACTCTTCTTATTTAAAAAATAAATATTTTTTTTTAAAAATCATAAACATACAAAAATGAATTTTTTACACCTCTGTTTTCAATAAAAAGAATAATAAAAATGTTTTAGTCTTTATTTTCGTCATTTCTGAGGCACAAAAGTTTGTTTATAGGACAGAGGAAATTCGAACATGCACAAAGAAAGTGTCGAAAAATAATAAATAACATGCTAAGTTCACAAGAATTTCATTACCAGGAAGGGAATTATATGTAGTTCAACTTTAAACAAGCAATTGTTTGTTTATTCATCCGTTTGATTAAATCATGAATAAAAAATCTAGTTGTATCAAACATGGAGGTCAAGTCACAGAATACGCTAACTTTGGGGGAGAAAAAGTCTCGATTTTTACAATAAACATAATATACTTTTTCGCAATACAATCTCTTTAAAAATCTTTAATCTATCAAATTTGAGTACATACAGAGCTACGAAATAATCCATCACTTTGCACGAGCACATTTTGTGGACCACACGTTTTTCCGTGAAAACGGCACTTTTTGAGTTTCTGCGCATGTGCCTTACGCCCGTTTGAAGTTACGGATTCCAACATCCGATTTCTCCTGTTTGACTGTTCGACTAGACTGATAAGGAATCACTGTCTAGTTTTGAGAGTTTGCCAGGAACATCAACAATAGTGAGAAACATGGGATTATTTTAGCATAACAGACTTTGCCCGTTATGCTAAAATTACCCCATGTTTCCCACTATTGTTGATGTCCCTGGCATACTCTCTAAACTAGAAAGTGATTCCTTAATAGATCAATGTCGCTCAAAAAATGTATTTATAATTTAGTTTAGGTTTCATTATCATAACCCTAGTAGTGTCTTAGCGGTTTTCAATTTATACAGTTACACTAACGTCCGATTTCAACAATAGTTATAGCTAGATAATGTACTGAATTTTTCCTTTCTCATTGTGACGTCATTATCAGATGTGCACAAGAAAGACGCCTTAATCACATAAATTGCGTACCCAGTTTTAGTGACGTCAGCAAACCCACGACCTACGTTAAATGTTATTTGACATACGTAGTTTGGATAGTGATAGTTCAAAAAATATGTTTCTTTTTGTGTTTCGTCTAAAGGAGGCGTTTTCGTTATTGCCCAATCATGACAAGAGCACATGGTGAGAGTGACTGATTGGCAGAACATGCTCACTCCTCCATGGTACCTGATCCCTTCTCTGATGTTTTTAGGTCCGTGTTTGCACTGCTCCGATTTGTATTTTTTTATGGACCTTGGTATTGAATACTGTTTGGAATCTACATAGCCTTCGTCTGTTCTTTTGCAAACAGTCATTAGCCTTGATTGGACATAGAACTAAAGTGGCGGTTTACAGTTTCTAAAATCTGGCATCATGAAAAAATCATAAGAATACGACGAATCGAAAAATTTGAAAATTACAGACAATAAAGTTAAATTGATTTTCAATTAAATAGTAACAATTTTTTATTCAAAGTATTACTATACTTATTCCTTATTCTATCTTTTTGCCCAATTTCTTAAGGCATCATTGCGCCGACACAATATAACAAATCTAAGACGACTATGGCAAATATGTAAAGTGCTTGGAAAATACTCATCTGTAGGAAGTGGGTTTAAAAATTATAGATAAACAGTATCCAAAAAAGTCGATCAATTTCATTTATGAATACGTATGGTAGAATTATACAAATGTAACATTATACGATTTATTATATAATTAAAAGTCCCCTTTAAAACATTGACTTTGAAAAAACAAGATACTGGATTTAATTACTATTTACCTTTTCTATGAGCTATATAATACATTTAAGGGTAACATCTCGTACTAAAGTTCGATAATGTTTAATTTAAATGCATAGAATATGACCATATTTTGCGCAAAATTCCATATGAGCTTAAAAAGTGCGCGGGGCTGTATTTACGACTCACCTATAAATGTTTTTCACTTCCATTCATATGCCAAACCTTATATATTCCAGTAAACTTGAGCAAAATGAGACCGCTGAGATTGTCACATCTGTTTCATAATTTGATGTTTTACAGACTATAGACAATAAAGACCAATTATCAGCTAAATTTTATTACAATCGAGATGACGATCACTTTTCGATTGTCAATTTTCCTTATGTACAGAAGGATAAGGAAAAACGAACAGTATTCAATCTCAACGTCCATTAAACAAATATACAAAATAAGAGCAGAGCAAACACGGACCTCCGAAACATCAGAGGTTGGATCAGGTGCCATGGATGAGTGGGCATCCCCTGCCGACCGGTCACGCCCGCCGTGTTCTCGTTGTCATAATCAGGAAATAACGGAAAAAATCCGTGGTCAATTCAGTGTATAAATAATGAACTAACCATTGGTATGAAAAACTTCAGTCAGCATTTTATTCAATGATAAATTGTACTTGCTGACAAGGTCATTGCATCAATATCCGACTATCACCAGCATAAAGATGATACAGGCGAATTAACAACTACAATATATAACAAACGTTAGCTAAACAATTTTCAATTTTCCTAATGTATGTATGAATATACATGTATATCCGACTATCATTTGCGGATGGTGTTTACATCTCCCAACTTATATGATACTCACAAGCATGCATGGAGTACTTAAACTAACATTTAAAAAAAAAAACTATGCTACTCATATGTAAATTGATGCTACAGGGATTTCAACAGCCTTGTTTAAAGTCAACTTTTCGTAAATATTCAAGTCATTACAATGACTGCTTTGAAATACTGTGGTTTCATCAATATTAGTTGAGCACCAATTTTCGTGGATTTCGTTGTTGAGCAGATCCACGAATTCAAATGTTCATCGAAATACGAAATATGACATTCACTTGTAAAGGAAATTCTTTTGTCCACGAAATTACGTATCCTCGAAACTGTCTGTTTTACAAAATCCACGAAAATTGATGCCAACGAAAATTGATGAAACCACAGTATAACTTATCACTGTTACTTTATTTACTTATACAAAGGCTTGTCTGTCAACACAAAGACATTTTTATATTCTCGGACAGTCACAAAATACGAAACAATTTAGCTATATATTTAGGAGATTCCAATTAATATATAAATTTGAGGGAAGGATTTTTACCTTTACTTTTCTTTTTTTCATTTATTGATTTTACTTTTCTAAATGAAGATTTAATAAACGTTTCTTCAGTACAACTCTATATGCTACCATGTAATTTTCATCTATATAAACTGTAAAAATAAAAAGCATGTAGATATATGCCAAACATATAGTTTTTCTCGTGAACAATTGTTATATTAGATGTTAAGTTGTACTAGTAACTAGTTACAAAGGTTTTTCAGATACTTCTGTTTTTGTATGAATGTGCTCATCATATATATGATTCACTTGTCCGATTGCACACAGTATCAGAACAGATAGTGTAATGTCACAATATATCTTATTTCCTCTGACTTGCTTTATATTAAAGATAGTCCTGCCTCTTTATGTGTCTGCATACGCACACTCTCTTTTCTCCGTAGCGTAATCCAAACCAGGGGAAATGAAATTTGTCGTCATAACTCACACAAGTTGGTCTGATTATCCCTTGTTGTGTTTTCAGTATCAGAGACCGGAAGTGGCCGTTCTTGTCAAGCATCTGTATTGTGTGAGTGTTACCATCACACATCAGGATGTGTGACAGCGCGTCAGTACAAATTCCACGTGGTTCTAGTCGTGATCCTGATGGAGGACCTCTGTAGGAGAATCGATGACTTCCTCTACTCTCTGTCACTACTACAGCACGACGGAGAAAGTCGGACACAATTATATCTCCATTGCGGTTCTCTGTAATGTAGATAGGATCACTATACAGTCATTGACCTGTGTTTCCATGCTGTATAGTTTGTTGTTTGTTATAGCGTGTTATAATGCCTGTTTTGTAGGACCGAATCCCGACCAGCAAATCGCCGTTGAGGTGGGAGGAGTAGACACACTTTGGAACCCATGGTTCTGCTTTCTCTTTCAGTGTAGTCTTTGTTCTGTTAGCTTTAGAGATTTTGATTATGTTACCACCCCTGTCTATGTAAATAAGATCACCGGCTGGGTTTACAGTGTGTTGTCCCCAGTCGAATATTACATCTGTCAGATGATGTAGTTTGTCACCATCTGCGTTTACCAAGATGAGACTTTTACCATCACTGATCCAGACCTGGTCTGTTGTCACACAGGAAATATGATATATTTCGCCTGGCACTGTGACAGACCTGTGTAAGACAGGCGTAGACATCAGTTTCAGCAAACATTCATTTGTTACTTGTCTTTTTCCTGTCTCTATTATTTGGATTCCACTCAGTAAATCAGTCACATCCTCTATGTTGATTTCTCCTTTCAGGCAGACCATAGCGTATTGTGTGAGACTGGAAGTGTCCATTAACTTGTGTACATGAGTGTTCTTTAGGAATATAAGGAATTCTTGCGGTTTGTTTGCCAAATGGCCAGATGTGTGTTCAAAGGTTTCTATACGGGGAAGATGATTGTTTTTCTAATCTGTTGTTGAAATCTTTGAATAAATCTTCTTTGTCTTCTTTTAACATCACAGATTACAGCGTCTATTACATTCCTTAGTTTCTGGGCTTTAATCAACATCTTTGACTGACGGTTGGAGATCTCTGTTTGACACTTATTCATATCAAATCTGATTCCTGCCAGAAGACAACATTTGTTAAAGAGAGTCTCACTTCTGATATTGTGAACGATTTGTCTGTATTTTTGACGGTTTGCTTAGTATGCTATTCTTATATTAAGTATTTAATGATATCTTTGTTCAGTACATTGGAAACAGATAGGTGTCACAATTGATGTCCATATTTGTTTTCCATATGTTTTATCTGAATTCTACATTACCAATATTATTTGCCCGATATGTTTACCATACTTTAAAGGTTGTTTAGCGGGTTTTACCTGGTGATTTAAATCCCGTGATTTGAGAAATCAGATTGGGCGTAGCAACTGAAGAGAGCGGTCGAGTTTTAAGACAGCTCAAGTTTCCCCTGTTTTGTTCTATGTTTCTATAATTTCATGACCAGAGGTCCACCTATTCTGGGTAAGTGTATTTTATTTATTATCGTTAAATGTATGATTTATTGACGGTATTTTATTCCTGAAATGGCCACAAAACTTTGTTCTATAATTTCATTTGTAAGTTAGATTCAAAGTAGTATTTGCTCAAGTAAAGTATTATGTGTTATAAGTAAAAGTATAAGTGTATGAGTATATGTATAATGTAGACGTAGTGTGGTATGTATAAAGTATGGCGTATAGTATTCGTCTTAAAGTGGTTGTCTACAAGTAATACACTTAGTTTATGTGTGAACGTAAATGTTCTATGAAGTAAAGTAGTATGGAGTGAAGTGAAGTGAAGTAAAGTATAAGTACAGTGCAGTAAAATGCAACTAAGTAAAGTGTTATGCAGTAAAATGCACCTAAGTAAATGTACAGCAAAATGTACAAGTATGAGCAATTATATGTATAATTATGTCTGTATCTAACTTTGTTTTATTTTATAGGCCCCATTTATTTAGGCCAGCTATCCTTTATGCCATCCAGCAGGAAGCCATTGGGCCATGTAGAAACGCGTGTATTTGTACATTATTGTAAATAAAACTTTTTATATATACAAAACTGTATTGTGATTTGGGAAGCCGCCAGCCACCCTGTGACAAATTGGTGTCAGAAGTGGGATACCAATCCCAGGAATTCAGTCCCAGGATATCCAAGGATATCAACGTTAACACAGGACGACGTCAGGATACACAGTCAACCTGGAAACAGATTCCAAGTACAAGTGGTGTCTTCGGTTATGGAACCTCGTAGAGGAAATCTACATGTCACCGACAGTGCCTGATGTTCTTAAGCAAGACGACTTGAATCCTACAGGAAATTCACTTAACAGTTTATATTTCAATTGAACATTTATTGTCAAACTGTAAGAAAAGAAAACAACTACTGAAAGCATTTTACAATTCATACCAAAGACTGTTATAAAAGTAGTTAGAAAAGTGAATTACTTGACTTGAAATCTAGTGAATATTTCATACATGTTCTCTTATTGTATTCTGTATGTACCTGAAGTCTGTAATTGTTCTCACTTTTGCAATTGTTATTGTAGGCAATGTTCCATGGTCATTTGGGGTCCAGAAGGTTTCTAGAAGTAGTGAGGGGTGGACTTCCTCAGAGTATGTGGAGACTGGTCAGGGTAAAAGTAGTGTGGTAAATAAGTCAAAAGTAATAACAGTTGTGTCGCCTAATCTCAAACTTTCAAATTCAGTAGGAAGTAAAATTCCGAGTACAGTAGTGACATTAGTAGTACTTATACATGTAGTACCACAGTATAAAGAAAGTAGAATTCAAAGTACAGTAGAGTCGTTAGTAGTACATGTAGAAGTGCAGTATATAAGTGGTCACACAAAGGTGTTAGAAAGGTCTAGGTGTTATGTTGAAAAGGTCATGTCCGTAAAAATGGACTCGGTACAAGATTTAATCGCTGCAGGCGAGAAGTTAGGTTATGAAAAAGAAGAGTTAAGAAATTATGTTACAGAACAACAGAAATTACAGCGTGAAGAGAGAGCAGCGGCTCGACAGAGAGAAAAAGAAGAGCGAGAATATCAGCTTGAGATGGAACGCATGTATCATGAGATGAAGATGAAGCAGCTACAAGAGGAACACGAATTAGAACTAGCAATTAAAAGTGCACAAGGTAAGGTTAGTGATGTTATGGTAAAACCTAGTGTACCGAAAATTCCTCCTTTTGACGAAAACAAAGACGAAATTGACAGCTATTTGAGAAGGTTTGAGAGGTTTGCGACAGCCATGAATTGGGAAAAGACTTTATGGTCGACACACCTCAGTGCTTTATTGAAAGGGCGAGCTCTAGATGTATATGCTCTTATGTCCACGTCAAAAGTAAGTGACTACGATGATTTTAAAGCAGCTTTACTACGTAGGTACGAAATGACAGAGGATGGTTTTAAAAAGAAATTTCGTTCTTGTAGACCTGAAGTTGGGGAAACATTTTCTCGGTTCACTGTTAGGCTTGCATCTTACTTGACTCGGTGGGTCGAAATGTCCAAAATTACTTGTTCATTTGAGGCTCTTTTCGATCTTATGCTTAGAGATCAAATGTTACATGTGTGTAATTTTGAGTTGGCTGTATTTCTAAAGCAGAATGTTCCAAAGACAGTGGATCAGATGAGTATGTTAGCTGATCAGTTTAGGGAAGCTAGAAATACTAGTGCTATCAATTTGTGCTCAAAGGCAGTAAACAAACCCGAGGTAAGTAAGGTACCAGAAAAACCCAAAGATGCCCGTCAGCATCAGCAACAGAAGCAAAGGTTTGTTCCAAACAATGAAAGAAAATGTTTTGTATGTAACAAATATGGTCACATTGCACCCCAGTGTAAATTTAAAAGTAAGAACTTAAGTGCAGCAGTGTGCAAGGATGAACGTGGGAAAGTTCAAGCAAATGGTAGTGATGCAAATCCAAGTAACTGCGCAGCGCTTATTTACAGTCAAAACCCGTCTATTTATAGTCAGGTAAGTGACCATACAACCGTTTTAACATCAGCATGTCATTCTACAGCGAAACCAATGCCTCTTTCAGCTGGTTACGTTGAAGGTCATCCAGTTACTTTACTGAGAGATTCAGGATGTCGAAACATTGTAGTGCGTAAGAGTCTGGTAAAAGAGGAAAACTTTACAGGTAGACAAGAAACGTGTGTTTTGGCAGACAACACGAGAATAGTGGTCCCAGTGGCAAAGGTTGTCATTGATTCTCCTTATGTCTCTGGTGAGTATGAATGTTGGTGTATGGAAAATCCTGTCTTTGATCTGATTATAGGGGAAGTAGAGAATGCGAGGAAACCTCATGATCCGGATCCAGAATGGAAACCTAACACTATCACAGCGGTAGAAACAAGACAACAGGTAAAAGAAAAACAGAAAAAGTATAAACCACTTAAAGTTCCAGAAATCGTCAAAGATGAAATCAACCCAGATGACATATTGCGAGAACAGCAGTCAGATCCGTCACTTGAAACAGCACGCAGATATGCACAGGAAGGTCGAAGGTCACGTGATGGTAAGGTCAAGTGGTTTGAAAAGAATGGTCTTCTGTACAGGGAATATGTGTCAGCAGAAAAAGACGGTGGTAAGACCTATTCTCAACTTATAGTCCCATCAAAGTTTCGCCATATTGTGATGAAATTAGCCCATGAATCGATCATGTCTGGTCATTTAGCGATTAGTAGAACCATTTCTAGGATTTTATCAGAGTTCTTTTGGCCAGGAATGCAGTCGGAGATTAAACGATTTTGCAGGTCATGTGATACATGTCAAAGAACGGTGTCTAAGAGTACGGTAACTAAAGTCCCTTTAGGTAGAATGCCTTTAATAGACGTGCCTTTTAAAAGAGTTGCTGTAGACATTGTAGGTCCACTGCACCCTCAAACCGAAAAAGGTAATCGTTTTATTTTGACTTTAGTCGATTACGCCACAAGATTTCCACAAGCGAAGGCGCTTCCAGGAATAGACACAGAGCGGGTTGCTGAGGCCTTACTTGAGATGTTCTCCTATACAGGTATTCCAGAGGAAATATTAACAGACATGGGAAGTCAATTTACTTCCGGGCTCATGAAAGAGGTGAGTAGACTCATTTCGTTGAAACAGTTAACAACTACTCCGTATCACCCTATGTGCAACGGGTTAGTTGAACGGTTTAACGGCACTCTTAAGCAAATGCTTAAACGTATGTGTATTGATAGACCAAGAGACTGGGGCAAATATCTACCCACTGTGCTTTCGCCTATCGTGAGGTGCCCCAGGAAAGCTTGGGTTTTGCTCCTGTTGAGTTGTTATTTGGTCGTACAGTGAGAGGACCCATGACGATCCTGAAAGAACTATGGACGAAAGAAGTTCCAGATCAACAGGTAAAGTCTACCTACCAGTACATTTTAGATCTCCGCGAGCGAATGGAATCAACTTGGGAGTTGGCACAGGAGAATCTTAAGAGGGCGTCACAAAGACACAAAGTGTACTTTGACAAGAAGGCTAGAGTACGAAATATGAAACCAGGTGAGAGAGTTTTGGTTTTGTTGCCTTCTGATAGTAATAAGCTCCTTATGCAATGGAAAGGCCCGTTTCAAATTGTGAAAAAGATAGGTAAAGTAGATTATCAGTTAGCTGTGAAGGGAAAAGTAAAGACCTATCACGCAAACATGTTAAAAAGATATGTAGAACGTTGTGAACCAGTTGTTCAATGTGTTATGTCAGTTGTAGATTCAGAACAAATTCAGTTTGATGAATCAGTTGGTGAGTATGATGAAGAAACAGAGTTCGTACACGTACAGTCTCGAGAATCCTACAAAGATGTAGATGTGAATCCAGATCTCAACAGAGAGGAGAGACAAACTCTTATGGATCTCTTACACAGGTATAGTGACGTTTTAACAGATGTACCAGGCCACACGCATGTGCTTGAACATGAAATCAGAACAACAACGGATAAACCTGTGAGAGTAAGTCCGAGACAAATCCCTTTTGCTATGATGGAAACAGTGAAAGATGAGGTACGTAAAATGTTAGAAATTGGGGTAATAGAATATTCGGAAAGCCCATATTCATCCCCAATAGTCCTTGTTGCAAAGAAGGACAACACATATCGGTTTTGCGTCGATTTTAGAGCTCTGAATCGCATTACTGTGTTTGATGCGGAGCCTATGCCTGATGTTGACGCGATGTTTGCGAAATTATCAGGTCATAAATACTTCTCACGGTTAGACTTGTCTAAGGGGTACTGGCAAGTGCCATTGTCTGATTCTGCCCGTCCAATGACAGCTTTTCAGACTCCCCAAGGACTTTTCCAGTTCACCAAAATGCCGTTCGGGCTGGTCACAGCTCCGGCTACTTTTTGTCGTCTTATGCGCGAGGTGCTCAACAACGTTTCTAATGTTGATAATTTCATAGATGATATCTTGATATTTACTCATACTTTTCATCAACATATCTCTGTGCTTTCTCAGGTTTTACAGCGTCTCCGTTCAGCGAATCTCACCGCCAGACCAATGAAATGTTCTTTGGCTTATAGGAAACTGGAGTGTTTGGGCCATATCATAGGCGATGACAAAGTACATCCTCATCCAGATAAAGTGTCGGCTATACAACAGGCGAACCATCCTACGACGAAAAAACAACTGCGATCTTTTCTAGGACTGGTAAATTTTTACAGAAAGTTTATCCCGAATTTTGCCCATATAGCTCTCCCATTAACAGACCTCACAAGGAAGTTCGCTCCTAGTAAAATTCAGTGGACAGAAGCTCAGGAATTAGCATTTCAAAATCTAAAAGCTTCTATTATTCAATCTCCGATTTTGAAATTACCAGATCTTTCCAAAGTTTTCATTGTACAGACTGACGCATCCGACAGGGGTATTGGAGCGGTACTTTTACAGGAAGAAGGTGAATTCAAACTCCCTGTTGCCTATGCCAGCCGCAAACTTAAACCAAGTGAAGAACACTACTCGACGATAGAAAAGGAATGCTTGGGTATCATTTGGTCAGTGCAAAAGTTTCACAGGTATCTCTATGGCAAAGAGTTTATTTTAGAGACAGATCACCATCCGCTGGTATATTTGAATAAGACGAAGTTAGTGAACTCCAGACTAATGAGATGGGCATTGTCACTTCAGCCGTACCGATTCCGCATCAGGGCTATCAGAGGGAAGGACAATGTAGGAGCGGATTATTTAAGCAGACAGTAAGAATCCGTCAGTAACTGTATATAAATAAAGTTGATGAATGAAGAATTTTATCTTGTTTTATCTTATGTTTGAAAAGTAAAAAAAAAATATTGTACATAAATTGTGTTTGAAAAAAAATTACATGTATGTAATTTTCTTTAAAGGGGGAAGGTAATGTCACAATTGATGTCCATATTTGTTTTCCATATGTTTTATCTGAATTCTACATTACCAATATTATTTGCCCGATATGTTTACCATACTTTAAAGGTTGTTTAGCGGGTTTTACCTGGTGATTTAAATCCCGTGATTTGAGAAATCAGATTGGGCGTAGCAACTGAAGAGAGCGGTCGAGTTTTAAGACAGCTCAAGTTTCCCCTGTTTTGTTCTATGTTTCTATAATTTCATGACCAGAGGTCCACCTATTCTGGGTAAGTGTATTTTATTTATTATCGTTAAATGTATGATTTATTGACGGTATTTTATTCCTGAAATGGCCACAAAACTTTGTTCTATAATTTCATTTGTAAGTTAGATTCAAAGTAGTATTTGCTCAAGTAAAGTATTATGTGTTATAAGTAAAAGTATAAGTGTATGAGTATATGTATAATGTAGACGTAGTGTGGTATGTATAAAGTATGGCGTATAGTATTCGTCTTAAAGTGGTTGTCTACAAGTAATACACTTAGTTTATGTGTGAACGTAAATGTTCTATGAAGTAAAGTAGTATGGAGTGAAGTGAAGTGAAGTAAAGTATAAGTACAGTGCAGTAAAATGCAACTAAGTAAAGTGTTATGCAGTAAAATGCACCTAAGTAAATGTACAGCAAAATGTACAAGTATGAGCAATTATATGTATAATTATGTCTGTATCTAACTTTGTTTTATTTTATAGGCCCCATTTATTTAGGCCAGCTATCCTTTATGCCATCCAGCAGGAAGCCATTGGGCCATGTAGAAACGCGTGTATTTGTACATTATTGTAAATAAAACTTTTTATATATACAAAACTGTATTGTGATTTGGGAAGCCGCCAGCCACCCTGTGACAATAGGAAGTTTACAGGAATAACAATACTTTTGATGAAACATGACTGGATGTCTCTTTCAGGTCTCTTGTTTAGATATGTATCCATATTTCTCACGATAAATCACAACATCATGGTATATGGTATCCAGATCTATAACGTGTCTCTCTTTACACTGTAGACACAGGTCATGCCTACACGTGTTACAGTAGAATTCTGTGTCACCCTGACATAGAAAACACAGCCGTTCTTTACATTGTATAGTAAAACCTTTTTTGTTATGATGTGTTCGATATAGCACCACTTTATGGTATTTAGTTTCTGATTTTGTAACATGTCTACTTTTACAATGAGGTCACAGTCCATGTTTACACGTGTTACAGTAGAATTCTGTGTCCCCTTGACACTGGAAACACTGACGTACTCTACACGGGGTGTTGTATCCTAGAGCGTCCATGATTTACAGGATTTAGTTGTTATAATTGCAATCTGCTGAAACTAAATAAAATCAAATTGTATTAACCACAATACCAGGTCAGAAAGCATGATTGTAAAAGTTTAAAAAGAAGAAGATGAACTTAAGGACAGATGATGCGTTCACCAAAAAAATACCTAACTTTTTTCAAGACTTGTCATTGAAGTTAGTTTAATATGTTTACATAAAAAATGGAGGTACTTTAGTTACCCCAACCCTGCATAATAGCAAAGAGTAGAGTTTCTTATTTTACCTTATGGGGAAAATCAAATCTTACGAAACCAACTTTTTTTGCTTCAATTTTTTTAAATGATCAGAAACTGGTTTAGAAGTCAGGTTGTTATAGAACTTTTGAATATTTTATATACAATATAAAGTATTTAAAACAGAGATTTTATGAACTTATCGTATGACCTTAATAAAACTTCATTGGTGCAAAATCTCGAACTAAATTAATGTAATTTAGGTTGTGTGTTTACAATATTAATATACTTCATCTTCAAATTTCGAAATTATAATTTATTAATTTATGTATGAGGGCAATATAAGTTTTGAGGGACCCAAGGACCAAAAGTATTTGCCCTTCTTAAACAATCAAATGCTTTCTTTGGTTGTTGTCACTTAAGAAAAATTAGATTTAAGGTCCGCTCGCATAATCGAGCATGGGAGGGATCTAACTGCTAATGTTAATTAGATTGTTGTTGCAGCTATTGCAGAAAAAATGCATTACCCGCTTACGTGTAATATTTTGATTATGACTAGATTGTACAACATAGAAGAAGTCGAGCATGCAATATACTTTATAAAACGAGTTATCGTTCATGATGTCACTAAGTCACTTGAGACATACTTATAGATATAATGACATGCATTTCACTAGTTATTTACTGTAATTTTCAAATGCAATTTAACATAGGATTTTTCTATATTACATGTAAATCGTATGCGTACAATTGAAATGCCGGTGTATATAAAAGATTGATTGATTGTATGTTGTTTAACGTCTCTCTCGAGAATTTTTCACTCATATGGAGACGTCACCGTCTTCCGGTGAAGGGCTTCAAATTTTGACCTTACTCGGCACTCAGGGCCATTGAGCAGTGAGCAGTGAGGGATCTTTACCGTGCCAACGCCCGCCGCTGACACGGGGCCTCGGTTTCTAAGGTCTCATCCGAAGGGCCCGCAACTTTCACTTCAAAGTGCCGAGCGCATGGCAAAGGAACAGTTGCTACCCATTTTAACGAATAGGTCGGTCTAGGCCGATATACGAACTCATGACCTCCCGATCACGGAGTGAGCGCTCTACTGACTGAGCTACCGTGAACGGTGTATGATTATAAAAGAATTATCAATCTAAATAATAATCAAACATGGATAAATTACAAACAACTGAGTATTGATCTTAATGAAAATTTAAATAAGTTGAGGTATACTATTAAATGTATTTTCTTTCTATATTTTGTTTGTATTTCGGCTAATACAGTTTTGTTGTTTTGTGCATTGCGAATAGAAAATGCGCTTTAGGGGAGTTATAATCTAGAGGAGGCAGACAGGTACCGTTACAGAAGGTCATATAGGATACAAAGAAATGTTTTTAGATGCTGTCTTAAGGTCCCCGATCAAATTTTTCACTCATGGGAAAATTAACAATTGCCGATCCACGGCCGACCAGTCACACTTGCCGTGTGCTTCTTGTCATTGTGTCATATTCGAAAAATAACGGGAAAGTATGTTGCACTTCAGTGTGGAAAAAAATGGTCTAACAATTAAAAAGAAGACCGTCAGTCAGGACTTGACTTAAATGAATTGTATTTGTGTTGATCAAATAGAAGCAAAAATCATTGATAAGTCATAATTGGGAATGTAAAAATAATACCCTATGAGTTGAATCTATTGAGTAAGGATTAAACTTGTGATCAAAATAATTATGATAGTTTGGGACCAATCGCCCAAATGAGATACAATAGTCCGTTTGTGAAATAATTTCCAAAAAAAGTCTATAAAGTTACAGTGCAAGAATCATTTTTGTTAATTTTGCAATAAAAATCATAAATCTGCATCAGTACACTTAAAAATGATTAACTTTTGGTCGTCAAAATTTTCTGTATGCCTATTGTTTACGAGATTGATTCCTAGGAAGTTCCTTAACTTTTGGGGGATCTTAAAAATTGTATCATATGTATGGTTGCAGAAAAACCTTGCTTACCGAAATTTCTTTATATTCCCATTACTAATTTTTCTCTCTGTCATAACTCTTTGAAAGTTAAAAGAGTTTCTTAATAATTCTGCCAGAATATAAATTAGACAAGTCTATAGGTCAGGAGCTACTATTATCTCGTGCATATCTATCTCTGTGCCTGACGCTAAGGAGGCCAAATATGCATGTTAATCTCTTGCGGCTGTCTTTGTGTTTGAAAACTATCGAAATTGCCATGGGAGTCCACATGGTATTTATATTTAAGTAAGGAGGCCAAATATGCATGTTAATCTCTTGCAGCTGTCTTTGTGTTTGAAAACTATCGAAATTGCCATGGGAGTCCTCATGTTATTTATATTTAAGTATACATTTTTACAGTCTAAATTTACAATTTTATTTTACAATGAAATTGAAATATAAAGAATCACTGATAGTCAGGAGAGTATGCATGGGACATCAACAATTGGGAGAAACATGGAATAATTTTTGCATAAAGGGCGAAGCATAATTTGGGGAAAATTATCCCATGTTTCTCACTATTGTTGATGCCCTGACAATCAGTGATTCCTTAATTAAGTGTTTTGATGCGGATTCATGATATTTATTGCCAAAATTAAAAAAAAATCAATTTTTGCACTATAAGTTTTATAGCCCATTTGGGATATTATATCCCAAACGGGCTATAATATCCAATTAAGGCAATTGGTACCAACCTGTTATATTGTACAATCAAAACGATATGGTGACCATCTTCCGCTGAAAACATTTTAAGAAAGTTAAAAAAAGTTACAAAGTTATCTTACATCAATAAAATGCACCTAAAACCCGCCGTCAAATGTGAAACTTTTCATTCATCGACTGGGTATTTAAACATTTAAAATCATACATGTACTAGATACGATTGAATAAACACAAAGTACTTAAATATATTGCAGCAACATATTTTGACAAAGTAAAGGTAAAATTGACCTAGCAAGTGTATAAAACTTTATCAATCTATTGTCTATATTTACCAACATTTAAACTGTTTATACCCAAACATTTGGGGTATATTACTACACTATATATATAAAGTTAGAATAATTTGGATTATCATCATTATATCATGCAAAAGAGCTATTGAATGTTATAAATAAAGTCAAGGTATATAATTTCCATTGAATTAATATATTTCCAGATGGAAAAGTATTAACCAAAATGATTTTTAACGCCATATGTCCAGGCTATTGAATCAATTCTCTATTAAAAATGTTTTCTCATAGAAACTGTTCGCTTAATCTCTCTTTTATTAGAAATGATTGAAAAATGAATTCAGTGGAACAGACTGAAATCCATATGAGTCGGCATTCACACACCAGCACACACGCAAGTAACTTTATTACATATAACTTTTACGATAGGATGAAAAACACCATGTTTTTCTGCATCGAAAAATTCAATTGGAAAATAAATTCAGATAGGTAATATGTAAACTTGTTTTAAAACGCTTATTCCGTTTATATAAATTCATGAATTAAAAAAAATATACTATACGTTCACTACTTTCATGCAAACAGATTTTAAAAATTTTACTTTTTTGAATATTTTATTTAAAAGTTTTAAAGCTCTAAGGTTCAATTGTTTAAACAATTTTTTTCGCCTGTTTTAGTAGAAGCATAGTAAATAGGCAAATACTAGTAAGGGAAGGATATGGAAATAACGAGCAGTATTCACTCTCAACGTCCATTAAACAAATATACAAAATAAGAGCAGAGCAAACACGGACCTCCGAAACATCAGAGGTGGGATCAGGTGCCATGGAGGAGTGAGCATCCCCTGCCGACCGGTTACACCCGCCGTGTGCTCGTTGTCATAATCCGGAAATAACGGAAAAAATCCGTGGTCAATTCAGTGTATAAATAATGGACTAACAATTGGTATGAAAAACGTCAGTCAGCATTTTATTCAATGATAAATTGTATTTGCTGACAAGGTCATTGTATCGACCATAGAATTTACGAAATGATGACTTTAAACGAGACTGTTGTGAATGGTTGATATACCGTAACTTAAGTTATTTCTGATCCTTAATTAACTTTTTTGTTTAATTTTGTGCCAGCTGAGCCCTGTTTTACTTGAACACAACATTTGTATATTTCTTCCAATGGCCTCTACTATGATCTGAAAAAAATGATTTATGTATATTGTATGATATAATCAAAAGAGATGGTGAATTGTGCTGTTCTTGTCTTTTTTCTTACATATGTACACTAAACGCCGTGCTTGTCTTTGCCTTATTATATATCAATAACGTTATGGTTTTGCATATTTTTTTTTGGCCATGGTCAATTATATATGCAAGGACATACCGTATAAGTAGAATTTTCAGCGAGGATCTAATTTTGGCATTATTAGCGAAGGCGCTGAGATTGCTAAAATTAAATATCGCTAGTAATAAATTGCATTTAATTTGTAATAGCTTCTTTAATGTGACATTTTAAAATCGCTAAAATAACATCTCGCTAAAATAAATTACAAGTTTTAAAGGACAAATCGCTAAA
>NW_026929484.1:0-38725 GCF_032062105.1 Saccostrea cuccullata | reverse complement strand
TTTGTTGGTTAGTATAAAATTCGACAAACGTGTTGCCATGGTAACTAGTTAGAGGAATTACGTTGACATTCTTTCAAAATTTGTCCTCTACAGTTTCAAAAACACCTGATACACATATAGATTACATATAGATACACAATCTCATCGTTTTTTTTTTTTTGGGTTTCTACAAACGGTGTCGTAATCATGGTAATGGTTATTTGGTTACTAAAAATAAACGTCCCATTTCTTTCAAAAACACAACTCTTCTTTCAGTTTTAGAATTAATGTTAATAATGTTAATACATTTAATAAGAATTTCACTAATTTTTAATTTTTTTGACTTTTTAGGTACATTTGAAGACTCTTCAGGGATGTGTCACAACACGAGCTTTAATCCAGTGGATGAATATACTATTATATATTTAGAGAAAAAACAAAATGGCGACCTCGTAAATATGTATTTGAATGATCCCATCTCTTATTTGGACGAACTTACTATCTGTGGAGAGGAGAGTCCAAGGCTAGCAGAAGGTGATTGTACAATTTTGTTTGTAATTTGAGATCATACTACGGGAGCCATGCATGACTGGTGTAAAAATATCAACATGACTATAATAAATAATATTTTCAGATGCTTTTCCAACTAATATATCAGGGTGTGTCTGTATGATTATATTCTGTTTTACAACTTCCTATGTAAATTGAAAAACAAAAGAAAACAACAAATCCTTTCGCATTAGTAATTGACTTTTACTGTATTTTTTTTTTGTTTTAACACGTTTAGGTTTTCAATGTATACATGTAATTTAGCGATATTGAACATTTGAATCATTTAAACTAGTTGAATATGTATGTCTGGATAACGATGAAAGTGAAATTATCCATATTCACAAATCTTCCAACATTCAACAAACTGGTCATTTTGCAAGAGTTATCTGCCTTTTATGAAAAGAAGAAATTATTTTTGTCTTTGAAATTATACCCCCTACCTAATAATGTAGGGGGTAGGCCCTATATTTTTTTCTTAAAAGAAAAATATTACAGTACTCAGGTTAGCTCGCACTTTCAGTGAGGATGGCATTCTCGGCGCAACGTAATGGCGAATACTAGTAGATTCTCACTGGTTAAGAAATTAATAACATCAGGAACTTTAAATTGTTGTTGACAACGATGAGACGACTTATGCCCCACCTCTGTGCCGTGAGAGAACTTTTAATTGGCTATTTACTACACCAGTTGACATTCGGCCGAATTTCTATCCTATGTATATTTCAACAGTGAAGCAAAGCTCAAAGCTATGTAAATTTCAGAAGCTAATTACCGGTAGGAAACATCGAGAATGCCACTCCTTACTGAAAGTCCAAACTAAACTGGAAATGGTCCTAAATAACGTCAGGTGCCTGTGCTCTGCTCATAGACTTCAATGTAAAATTCAAGGTGCAATGGATTGAACAATGATAAAAATTCCTTGTAGATTCCTTTGGTAGAAAATTTTTATTTAATATCGCCTTTAAACGGCACCATTATTGAAAATATTGCAGCATCATTTATTCATTTATTTGGGTACAAACTATGGTCATTTTACCTCTTGAATACCCCACTCCCATGATTCTATTTTTACTTCCCCAACTGATTCATTTAATTCTCTTCTACCCGTGCGTACTAAGGTTAATATCTACTTCTCATAAGTCATTCATTATCCCTTTGTTCGAATTTATTTTTTCAGGTCAACCAGTGCCTGATTATTTTGACGAAGTTTGTCCTTTTTTCGGAAATGAATGCATCCGGTATAACGAGCCTACAACAAAAGTCACAGAGGCCCCTACCACGCCGAGTCCGGAACCGGAAACTTCACCAGTAACACCCAAACCAACGACGGAGAAGGGAGTCCTTTACTGTGAGTGGCCTAATGACACTATTTATACTTAATTAAAAATGTCAGATAAATCAACTGAAATTCATCGTGAGTTTGACAGTCTTATGTTAAAGAATGTTGTTCCATCATTAATTAATGGTAAAAAATATGTACATGTAGTCGATTCCATTTCAAAAAGTAATCAAGTACATGTAAATCAAGATTATCATTTGATAAACAGTTTTGACCACATTTTTTTTTATAAATCGTATTCTTTCCTTTTTTCAGCTGTCAAGCCTCAGGTGAAAGATGGTGGAAACGGAGCCGGTAGATTAGCAAACTCCTTGACATCAATAGTAGCCTTAACAACCATTTTAGTCTCTCTGTTAGTTTGAATATTGAGAATGTAGTGTTTATCAAATTAATTATTTCAATCATGACACAATTCACCATGCTAGAGGAAAGGTTCAGGAAATTAAAATGTATTTTACTCAGTTGTCAATGAGATCCAAGACTCCTAGCTGTCATTCCAAATATATACATCATAGTACATGTGCTATAATGAGCAGGGCGATCGTGGCGCCTCTCAGCATGTAAGCAATTGAGCCTGAATAAAGCTCCGTTTTTTCTATTGAACACGACTTCCATCAGAACTACCTCTGCGTCTTGTTGTGCGATAGGTTTCTTGTTTAAAAATGAAAGTCTTCCCTGATGTTTAATTGAACTTTACATGGGCAACGGGAGATAACTCTCATTACAGTCAAACATTTTATGAAAATGAAGTTTGTCAGATTACGATTAAAATCCATTTTGATACACCACATTGGTACGTACTTAGTTCATATTACCTTTATACTGCACGAATGCACCAAAATGTTACATAAACGCAATTTGTTAAAAGAATTGCAATTAAAATTATTTTAAGAAAAAATGCCATTTGGGCCCTGTCTGTAGATTTAAGGACATACGCAAGGTACCTTACCTACTGATAATTTTTCAAGATATTCTAAATTTAAACTTATGATACCATTACATGTTTCTAGACAGAAAATCAGCATGCGTTACCAGGGGTTTTGAAAAGGTATCAAATTGTGAAAAAATTTGCATTATTCAAAGAAAAATGTACAAAAATTACAAAACATAAATTACAGATTTTTTTTCATCAAAAATTGTTTTAGAAGAGTTGTACAAATCCACATATAGACAATAAAAATACTGCACACAGGTCCTTCATTTAATGGAACTCTTCAACTCCAGGGAAGAATCCAATGAAGTTCTAACTACATTGCGTATGACCTTAAGATCATAAAAAAAGAGTTTCTTTCCCCCCTCTTTATCATGTATTTTTTATGGCAGCCTCTATGTACACGTATAAACTGTTGTGTTTGGTAAGGTGTGCTTTTGTTATGAAGTGTTTTACAATTAATTTATATTTTAGCTTTTTAATCAACAAATTCTCGCCATTCCATTTCTCAAAGTACGGTGCTCGTATTTTGTAGATCTCTGGGAGTTTTTCTTCAGTAGCCCTATTCCCCTTCCATTTCTACAATTTAAGAATTGAGTTTAACTGCACATTCATCACATATCTGATCATATGTAATCATTCTTTACTCGAGTATAATCGAAACGTCTCGGGCTATTCAACAAGCGGAAAAACAGCCCCGAATGTTTTACGAAGGCATCTATGACACAACCTTTTTCACAAACTGTAATTAAAATGTAGGACGGCCTCTCATCTGAAGAGCTAGTCTAGATCAATACAACATCACTTAGAATATACTTCAGAGGGGACAATCAACTGTATTTATTGAAAAACTAAAAGAAAGAAATTTCATTTTTTATTAAATTTCAACATCCGGTGACTTTATTATATAAATTCGCAATCGCACAGGAAAGATATTTAATCATTTTATTAATACGATTTTGTGAGTCCTCCCAATATTTTCCCTTTGAATTGTGAACTACTGTCTGAAGCGACGAACATTTAACAAGTTTCTGCTTTGAAAAATTATATTAACAGAACGTTGTAACCAAAACCTAAATGAAAAGAAGTAGGGTGCGTATCAGTCGAAGATTGCCGATTGAGACATTCTCGTTGTTTTTCTAACCTTGTCGAAAAGTCTCGAAAAGAAGAGATTATACAAGTTTATTAAGGGAGAGTTTGAATTGCGTATGCTTAATCAAGCCCAAAGACTTTAGTCAAAAGGTCGGATCTTTGTGTTTCTTACAGAATAGAACATGTCTAAAATACTAAAGCTAGTATACATTAATATGAATCTCTTAGCAATAAAGCAATCTTTCGCCTTGGAATAGGAAATTGTTTTTCCTTCACAAATTATCTGCAAGGTAGTTAGAATGATTTGCATACATGCATGTATCTTGATTTATTTTTCATGTGTTCATTATAACGTAATCAAACTGAGCATTTTGTATGTTTTTTCTGGGTATGCAATGTGTATATTTTTTAAATATTGGAGAGAGATTTTCTTCTTCTTTTTTTGTTTTAAACCGTGTATTTTTTCCGTTGAGATTCTGTTTAGACTTATGTTTTATGTATAGTTTGCTCAAATAATATAGCAGTCATAATCGTGATTAATAAATAAGACAATTTTTTTTTATATCGGAAGAATAATACAGAGAGAACTGGATCATAATACCGGTAACTGGTAATCCAAGTAATTTAGCAAAGTATTTTTTATTCGTATAAGTAAAAAATTAAATAGCAATTTTATCAAACTTTTATATACAGGTATACTTATATACAGGTATACTTATATACAGGTATTCTAGAGATATTTCTTTTATACTGTCCGACATTTTAAATACATTTTCATTTGCATCCCGAAAGATATTTTATATGAATGTAAGCTTTCTTTAAACAATGAGAGCACTTTTATGCATTTAAATCATTGAAAACAAAAGTTGTATTGTATTCAACAAAGAGCAATAGTGCTAATTATAATTAGATTTTTATAGAAATTATCCAGTTAAAGTTTTATCTTTTATCTATTGTGTTTTTCAATTTCAATATTTGTACATATTCCAGATTCGATATCTTTTTGCCGTACAATGTGTGGGTATTTGCTTGAATGTATGTACTTTGCTATATTTGCTGACGTTTGATGTACATGTGTATGTTTTGTATATCAAAATAAAACATGCTCGCTAAAGTAGCAATTTGTTATATTTCGGACATTAATTCCCTTAATTAATATTTTCCAGAAAATGATGCTTTAGGCATTGACAGCATAAACGTTACCCCAAATAATGTCAAGAATGGGACAGAAAATAGATCATCAGATTGCTTGAATAAAACTGTTCATATCACAGACACTTGTTTCGATAATAAAATTTTAACCCGTACAATAATAATAACACAAGGTATCCGAATTACACGGATTTGATCCTCCTCAGAAACTCTCCCATTAACACTATAACAGGAAATGCATGGGCGAACTGTTTACTACAATTGTTGCCGTGGAGTTAGATACCTTGTTTTATTATTATACTGTAGGTTGAAATTTATTAATTGTACAAAAATTAGCATTTAAAATTATGACTTTTCAACTATATACACAACCATTCCCCACGATAAATTACAGTATTAGTCCAGGCTTTTTGATATCATTGACAGCTGCTTTTTCAATAAAAATGGAACTCGCATACATTTATTAAATTACCTTGCCATTGGTCATTTGCGAAATTATTTTGTTAAAAATCATTCTGAATGTATACACAAGTACTCTGAAGTTGATATAAAAAATGCTTGAGTATATATCGATAAAGTGAAGGATCGCTACGTAAAAGTTAGCAGCAAAAAGGCAAAATGTAATTATATTTGTCAACAAGAAGTCGCAAGTTCTGTTGGAACAACGATATATATTATTACCCATCTCAGACGGCATCGCAACATTGACCTGTTTGCTACTGTGAAACTTGGAGGCAATTCCGGTTGGTAAAATGGCGCGTCGAAAAAAAGTCATGGAATGTAATCCCATAATAAGATATCAATCAGAATTTTTTAAGTCATAGTTTATTTTAACTCAAAGCAATTTGGTAAAATATTTTATCTGCCATTACTTCCACGAATACGACGTCAAGTGAAGTATCAACACAGACAAACGGGTCAATGTGAATGTCGTTTGTGGCTTCAGAACGAGTCCGAGTATTTAGCACCATAGGCAACATATTTACATGCACAAGGGCTTGTCTGAATCCTGACTAAGTGGATCGATGCCTTGATTTTTCTGAAGAAAAATATGGGCAAATAACATTAATCTTTCATACATTTGTCCATTCAAAGCATAAAAAAAACAAGGATTTAAATGATTTAAATGTTTTATTTTTGTAAATTTATGCTGTAATCAAAAAATACTATCACCTCTTTTAAAAAAAAAACATGCAAAAAGTAGTGTTTTCTCATTTGTCTGTATCGGCAATATGTATCGCATATCGCACCTCTGTATTGCAATATGTATCGTATCGAAAAATTTCTTTCAATACCCAGCCCTAATATCTATACGTGGTTTTTGGAGACCACACCTTCCAACAATCTTTTAGAATTCCCATTGGTTCTAATTGCAACCCGTTATTAGCAGACCTATTTTTGTCTTTATATAAACAGAATTTGGCCACAATCTTACACGTGAAAAGAAAAGAAAAAACACTTGCTTTGTCCTTCAACTCGACAGTTAGATATATCGACGACGTATCGTTAATTAACAATAGTTATTTCCATTCTTATGTCGATACAATATATCCCAGTGAGCTTGAAATAAAAGATACCAAAGTGTCTGGTACATCTGTTTATATTTAGATATTCTACTTGAGAAAGACGTTAATGGTAATCAAATAACCAAGCTTTATGACAAACGAGATGACTTTAATATCTCTCAGTTGATTCGATACGCAAGAACATGCTCTACTTATGAACGAATATTAAAACGAGGTTAATTTTTGACAAACAAGTTGCTAAAAGAAGAATATCAGCTGTCTCGTATAAAAGTCATCATTTCGTAAGTCGTATGGTCGATACAATGACCTTGTCATCAAATATAATTTATCATTAGGTCAATAATTGCTGACTGACGTTTTTCATACTTATTGTTAAGTCATTATATAAACACTAAATTGTCGAAGGATTTTCCTGATATTTCCCGATCATGACAAGGAGCACATGGCGGGTGTGACTGGTCAGCAGGGGATGCTCACTTCTCCATGGCACCTGGTGCTACTTCTCATGTTTTGGAGGTCCTAGTTTGATACGCTTCTATTTTGTATTGTTTTCTGCTCTTTTGAGCTTGAATACTGTTCGTTATTATCATGCATTTCAAAACCGAAACAAGTTCCTGTAATTCATACCCGAGATGTAGGAAAAATTTTGCACCCAAGTATGTTTGTCGAAAAATGGACTCTAAAGGCCTATGGATCAAGTTTTGAAAAAGTTTATAATAGAAAACTTTGACACTTTGAAAAATGTTATCGAAAACTTTGACACTTTGAAAAACTTTATCGAAAACTTTGACACTTTCAAAAACTTTATCGAAAACTTTGACACTTTGAAAAACTTTATCGAAAACTTTGACACTTTGAAAAACTTTATCAAAAACTTTGACACTTTGAAAAACTTTATCGAAAACTTTGACACTTTGAAAAACTTTATCAAAAACTTTGACACTTTGAAAAACTTTATCGAAAACTTTGACACTTTGAAAAACTTTATCGAAAACTTTGACACTTTGAAAAACTTTATCAAAAACTTTGACACTTTGAAAAACTTTATCGAAAACTTTGACACTTTGAAAAACTTTATCGAAAACTTTGACACTTTGAAAAACTTTTTTTATCGAAAACTTTGACACTTTGAAAAACTTTATCAAAAACTTTGACACTTTGATTTACTATAGTTATTTGTAGTAAACTATATATAGTTAACTATATTATTTTTTGTTAGGTATAAAAAAAATCACGTGAGGGCGGGACGTGAAGCGATTGACATAGAAGCGGGGCTTGTAGCACGTGGATTAGCGTCCAACCAAGAGCATGTCAATATAAGGAACAACTGTCAGATTTTTCGATTTTATGACGATGATCAATCGATTGGCTTGCGTGATAATTTTATGCATAAACGCCTTCGGCGTTTTATGCAAATTATCACGCAAGCCACTCGATTTATCACAACATGAAATCTAAAAATTAGACAGTTATTCCTTAAATGAAACAGGTCAGCTAATAAAGGAGCACGATTAGTGTCCATATGATTTTCAACAGTTTGTTGGAAAACCTGGTATTCTAAGACTACATAAGTAATGTTAAGGAGAAACTCCAGCAACCTTTTAATATCAACTTCAGAGTACTCAAATTGTGTGTACAATCAAAGTGGTTTTAACGGAGTACTTTTGCTGATGACCAATAACAAGATGCGAAAAGACCATTTCTATATTTATTGGAGAAGTAGTTGTCTGTGACATCAAAAATTCGCAATTTGTCTTTAAATTTCGTAAAACACTCACAGCATTCTTATGACAAAGTGTTCAGATCTTCCTTTTCATAATTTGCTCAAAATTTGGAATAATGGAAATGAAGTTCTGTCGCCAGTTGAAAGATAGGCCTCTCTTTTACGATGATGCCCTAAAGCTCTACATTTCGATCTATTTTTGTTAGTCCAGCGCGACTGTTGAAAGAACAAGAGCAAGAACACTTAAGAGAGTATTTTGTTTTAAATTTTCAACATCTATACACTGAAGGATTTGTGTATAATTGAAAAAGTTTGGACGCAACATGCAGTTTGTGAATATCTGAAGGAAATGCAGGATGTAGACTTCAACATGAAATACTAGTGTGGTGGAACACAAGACTGAACAATATCAAACCTATGTTCTGGCATTCTCTTGTTGAGTGATCCATTGCTTCCTTAAATACATGTATAAATTAATCTGCAAAGTAAACATTCGTAGACAACGTTTGAAGATGTACAAGTTAACTTGATTTTTTACCGGTCCTGGTGTGAAAAATGTGTTTGTCCAGTGAGGTTGCTATGGAAGGAAGTACTTGTTTTTAATACATCATAGTTTTTTGTTTGCAATTTTTTAAAAGCATACGGCAATGGAACACAATGTTCGAAAGAAAATTGTCAAAAATATCTTGGATTGAAACCTTACAAACCTTAATTTCAGTGCATGAATGTATGGTTAGTTTTTGTACCAAATCTGGTAATTTGCTGACTGTATAAAACGAATTGTGTCCAGAAAAATCCGAGAATCACCAATCATTCAGTCAGATGTCGTGCCCTTTATTATCAACAAACTTGTAGGAAGAAAAACCAACAACCTATACCTGTGTTTAGCGGCAGGAGAAGATTCATGTATCCTTTATTCTATACACGTATAATAGTCAAAGGGATGTAACTCAGATAAAGAATTATCAAGTGTATTACTTATGTCCTCTAAAAAAAAGTCAGAATATTGTTTTTATGTGTGGCAATTTTTGCATTGTAATAATATACAAATTTGAATTGCAGAAATTCTAAAATTTTGCAAAGGACACTTTTTTTTAGTTTTGGAAAATTGTCTCCTGTATACAGTGTACATGTACCTGTTTTTGTAATGCTTCTACAGATTTTTATCCTTAGAAATGCACAAACGCCTTTCTTTGTATTATTTCTTATAAAAAAAAATATGTAAAAATATTTGAATTTGTAAATGATGCATTTGTGAATTATCGTTTTGTGATAATTATAAATAGAAACAATTTTAAGCTATGGCAAAACGGAAGTTTCTTCAAATGACCTTGATCCAGGGTCCAGTAAAAATGCAGATGTTGTTGACGAGAAAAAGAGACCTTCTCTTGGACATAAATATTTAACGGTTAATTTTACGAGATTTTGTTGCATATAACCCATGTTAAGGTTTAACTTTAAAAGATATCATATGAGATTCCGTCGCATATAACATACATGGGTTATATTAAAACAGACCCACTCACATTGTTACTCTCAAGCAATTGTCATTAAAACTAGAGGTACTGTGAGCAACTCACTAAATGATACCTCCCACCTCCCAGATGGTTATAAAGGCAAAGTTCATGTTTTGCTCTGGGAGACCCGAAATAAGTGTCTGATCAGGAGGTAAAATAGGAGGTCACAATGGCATTATTTAATAAAGAATCTTTGAAAGTATCATTTAATTTTATTCAGTGGTATAGGAGGAGTTGCAAATAAGAGATGGGTACCCTTCAGTATATTATAAAAAGAATGGCAGTGTCCATGTTTTACTCTGGGGAACCAAAAATATGTGTCGGATCAAACAGTAAAATAGGAGGTGCACAATGCCATTTTTATTTTACAAAGATTCTGCGAAAGTCTCATTAAATACCGGCATCATTCAGTAGTAAAAGAGGAGTGCGGATGAGAGATGGGTATCCCAGAGCGTAACAGACGGACGGACATCCCGATCACTATATATATATATCATCCCACTTTTCAAGCGGAGGGGGGGGGGATAAAAAGAAAGAGGCGATTAAATATTTATGTAGGTGAACGAATGGTACATACATATTTAGTGTCCATCCTTAGATACATAATCCATACAATCATGTATTCTTCTTTAAAAAATATATGCAGTCAATGTTGTTTTGCAATGACTTTTCATACCCCCGATTGATAATAATCCCGCTTGAAAAGTCGGAGGATATATAGTGATCAGGATGTCTGTCCGTACGTCGTCGGTCCGTCTGTTACGCTTTGGGATACCCATCTTTACTCTTCAGTTCCTCTTATACCACTGACTGAAATTTAATGATACTTTCACTGTACAGAAACTTTGTTACATAGTGCAATTGTGCACCTCCTATTTTACTTTTTGATCGGACACATACATGTACGTATTTCAGCTTTCCAGTGGCAAAACATGGATACTGCCATTCTTTCTATAATTATACCCGCACTTTCGAAAGAAAGTTCGGGTATATTGTTGTTACTCATGTCCGTCCGTCCGTCCGTCCGTCCGTCCGTCCGTCCGTCTGTCACACTTTTCTTCCCTGAACTCCTCCTACATTTTTCACAGTAGCTTAATCATCCTTTGGGAGATGGTTGGGGGTGTCATGTAGATGTGCAGTAAGGTTTCGGAATTTTGATTTTGCCCCGGGGGATCAAATGGGGGTCGAAAAATGACGTTTTTTATACAAAAAGCCCCTTCTTCCCTGAACTCCTCCTACATTTTTCACAGTAGCTTAATCATCCTTTGGGAGATGGTTGGGGGTGTCATGTAGATGTGCAGTAAGGTTTCGGAATTTTGATTTTGCCCCGGGGGATCAAATGGGGGTCGAAAAATGACGTTTTTTATACAAAAAGCCCCTTCTTCCCTGAACTCCTTCTACATTTTACTCAGCAGCCTAATCATCTTTTGAGAGATGGTTGGTGGTGTCATGTAGATGTGCAGTAAGGTTTCGGAATTTTGATTTTGCCCCGGGGGATCAAATGGGGGTCGAAAAATGACGTTTTTTATACAAAAAGCCCCTTCTTCCCTGAACTCCTTCTACATTTTACTCAGCAGCCTAATCATCTTTTGAGAGATGGTTGGTGGTGTCATGTAGATGTGCAGTAAGGTTTCGGAATTTTGATTTTGCCCCGGGGGATCAAATGGGGGTCGAAAAATGACGTTTTTTATACAAAAAGCCCCTTCTTCCCTGAACTCCTTCTACATTTTACTCAGCAGCCTAATCATCTTTTGAGAGATGGTTGGTGGTGTCATGTAGATGTGCAGTAAGGTTTCGGAATTTTGATTTTGCCCCAGGGGATCAAATGGGGGTCGAAAAATGATGTTTTTTATACAAAAAGCCCCTTCTTCCCTGAACTCCTTCTACATTTTACTCAGCAGCCTAATCATCTTTTGAGAGATGGTTGGTGGTGTCATGTAGATGTGCAGTAAGGTTTCGGAATTTTGATTTTGCCCCAGGGGATCAAATGGGGGTCGAAAAATGACGTTTTTATACAAAAAGCCCCTTCTTCTCTGAACTCCTTCTATATTTTACTCAGCAGCCTAATCATCTTTTGAGAGATGGTTGGTGGTTTCATGTAGATGTGCAGTAAGGTTTCGGAATTTTGATTTTGCCCCGGGGGATCAAATGGGGGTCGAAAAATGACGTTTTTTTATACAAAAAGCCCCTTCTTCCCTGAACTCCTTCTACATTTTACTCAGCAGCCTAATCATCTTTTGAGAGATGGTTGGTGGTGTCATGTAGATGTGCAGTAAGGTTTCGGAATTTTCATTTTGCCCGGGGGTGGGGGGGATGGGGATCAAATCGAGGTAGAATTCTTATATATTTTTTTTTTACATATATTTGACATGTTTAATCACCCTGCTTTCAAGAACTTCCCTAATATCTTATGCTGCAATAGCTTTAAACCATGATCATTTAGAAAATGATTGGTTTGTTTTGTGTATGTGTAAAATGGTTTCAAAATTTGAATTTTCATATGGATGGCAAAAAGGGGCTGGAATAATATGGCACCTCACTAACCCTGGTGGTCATGATTTGTACAAACTTGAATCTACACCTCTTGAGAATATTTCCATATTAATCATGCTCTTGGTGTTCCTGAAAAGAAGAACTTTAAAGATGTGTTTCCTTTTATTCCTAAATAAAACTTTGATCCCTAATTGTGGCCTGACCCTAGCCTGAGGTGATGATTTGAAAAACTAGAAATATGTCTATAGGACATGAATGTCCCGCCAGATGTGTATTACTAATGGTACATTAAACAAGAGGCCCATGGGCCACATCGCTCACCTGAGTACTGAAGCTAAGAAAAAGTAGAAATTGGTTTATAATTGAAAAGTTAAAATCCAAAAGTAATCCCATGATCAATCATGGATTTGCTTTTCTTCAAAGAATTTTCCATATATTTCTATGTAAAACTTTGGTCGGCCATTTTGGCCCCGCCCTACCCCCTGGGGTCATGATTTGTACAAATTTTTGAATCTACACTACCTGAAGATGCTTCCATATAAATATGATGAATTATGGATTTGTCATTCTTGAGAAGAAGATTTTTAAAGAATTTTCCCATAAATTTCTATGTAAAACTTTGGTCGGCCTTTTTGGCCCCGCCCTACCCCCAGGGTCATGATTTGAACAAACTTGAATCTTCACTACCTGAGGATGCTTCCATATAAATTTGATGAATTATGGCTTTGTCATTCTTGAGAAGAAGATTTTTAAAGAATTTTCCTATATATTTCTATGTAAAACTTTGATCAGCCATTTTGGCCCTGCCCTACCCCCGGGGGTCATGATTTGAACAAAGTTGAATCTACACTATCTGAGGATGTTACTCCATAAGTTTCATCTTTCCTGGCACAGTGGTTCTTGAGAAGAAGATTTTTAAAGAATTTTCCAATATACATGTATTTCTATATAAAACTTTAGTCGGCCATTTTGGCCCTGCCCTACCCCCGGGGGTCATGATTTGAACACATTTGAATATTCACTACCTGAGGATGTTAACCCATAAGTTTCATCTTTCCTGGCATAGTGGTTCTTGAGAAGAAGATTTTTAAAACATGCCACTAAATTTTCATTAATTCCCAATTATCTCCCCTTGAATGAGGGCATGGCCCTTCATTTGAAAAAACTTGAATCCCCTTCACCCAAGGATGCTTTGTGGCAAGTTTGGTTGAAATGGCCCAGTGGTTCTTGAGAAGAAGTCGAAAATGTGAAAAGTTTACAGACAGCTAGACAGACAGACGGACGCCGGACAAAATATGATCAGAAAAGCTCACTTGAGCCTTCAGCTCTGGTGAGCTAAAAACTAAAAACTAAAATTTGTATTTGTGTATAAAGTTTGATGAAAATATCTTAAACAGTTTTTTTTTCAGAATTGAAACTAAAATATAAATAAATTGAATATAGATAATAAATTCTCATCAAATTATGTATAAGTGCATGTTAAACATAAAAATGTCTTAAATTATTTCTTAAAAACTAAGCAAAATACATATTAAAGAGGAGGGAGGTCAAGGTCACAGGAATGTGCAAGATGAAGTTTTTGATGCAGCTGAATAGCTCTCACTAATACATATTAGCTTATTATGTTTGATAAAAATAATAAAATATCTTTAATGATTTAATAAAAGTGAGCTTAACACTTTGTTTTAAGAAAAGAGAAGTCAAAGGAAAGGTTGTGGTCAAAATGTTGTTCTAGCTGAAAAGCTTACATCAGTGTGAATTTACTATTATCAAATGAATTTTGATAAAAATATAATTAATGGTTTATTTGAAACTTAGATAAACACATATTTTAAAAAGTGAGGTCAAGGTCAAAAGAAAATTCAAGATCAAAATAAGTTAATGTAATAATAGCTCTCATCAGTATGTATTAGCATATGAAGTTTGATTAATATATCTTGAACTGTTTATTCAAAACTGATCTAGTCTAAGACAGTGAGGTCAAGATCACAGGAAATGTCAAGGTAAAAAAGAGTGAAGCATTGTAAAGCTTTAATTGCTTATATCAGTATGTATCATCATGTGAAGTTTCATTACACAACTTGAATCATTATGGTTTCTCTAAAATAAAGCTAAACACTAATTTTAAGAAAAGTTAAGTAAAGGTCAAAGGAAAGTAAAGGTAAACAAGATGTGTTTGTGAAACACTATGCACCCGGCGGAAACAAAGTTCAAAAAATCTATTTTTAGCATATTGGTCACAGTCAAGGTCACAAGGTCACTGGCCGTGGTGTCATTTGAAAGAACTTAATCAGTGGAGTATGCATCCCAAATATGAAGTCCCTATCTACTATGGTTTAAAAGTTATGGCCAAAAGTGTAAAAAGCTATTTTTAGCATATAGGTCACAGTCAAGGTCATTGACCATGGTGTCATTTGAAAGAATTTAATCAGTGGAGTATGCATCCTAAATATGAAGTTCCTATCTCCTATGGTAAAAAAGTTATGGCAAAAAGTGTAAAAAGCTATTTTTAGCATCTAGGTCACGGTCAAGGTCACAAGGTCATTGACCATGGTGTCATCTGAAAGAACTTAATCAGTGGAGTATGCATCCCAAATATGAGGTTCCTATCTCCTATGGTTCAAAAGTTATGGCAAAAAGTGTAAAAAGCTTTTTTTAGCATATAAGTCACAGTCAAGGTCACAAGATCATTGACCTTGTTGTCAACTGAAAGGGCTTTATTAGAGGAGTATGCATACCAAATATCAAGTCCCTATCTCCTATGGTCAAAAAGTTATGACAAACAGTGGAAAAAGCTATTTTTAGCATATAGGTCACAGTCAAGGTCACAAGGTCATTGACCTTGATGTCATTTGAAAGGACTTTAATAGTGGAGTATGCATACCAAATATGAAGTCTCTATCTCTTATTGTTCAAAAGTTATGGCCAAAGTTAAAGTTGACAACAGACAAACAGATAAACAGACAAACAGACAGGACAAAAACAATATATGCCCGGGATCTATCGATCCGGGCGCATAAAAAATATTGCCACAGTTGGATAGTTTACATCAGTATATGCATCAGCATATGAACTTTGATAAAATATCTAGAAAGTAATTTCTTTGAGCTCGATGGAAAGACAGATGGAAGGGTGGAGGACGGACATGACAAAAACTAATACATGTATTCCTAATCATGGCGTAGCATAAAAAACTTGAATATACATTATATGAGGATGTTTCCATATCAAGATTATACATGCAAATTCAAAGAATTGTGGTCCTTTACTTTCTGTGTTTAAGTGAATGGGATGCCATAATTTATGGCAGATTGTGTATCAAATATGCATCCCTATCATATGTCACTTTATGAAAATTAGGTCAAAGGGGGGAAATCATCGCATGCTCGAAATATTTTGTTGCAGGTAAAGTACATGTCAAATATGAAAGACCCATCTCTTTTCAATCAAAAGTTATATATATATAAATATATAATATAATATTTTTGAAAAGTAGGTTAAACTTCTACGTCAAGATCAGAAAGTCAAAAGTCATGATATATTTAGAAAAGACTTTTCACATGTAATATACATGTATAATTTAAATGCCATATCTTTTCTCTTTCAAAATGATTAATTTAAAATGTTATTTTTTGGAAAGTAGGTAAAATTTTGAGGTCAAGGTCTCACTTGGGTTAAAAAATCATAGTACATTTAGAAAGTTTTGTGGTAATGTACATGTGAAATATAAAAGCCCTATCTCATATTATTCAAAAGTTATGATCAAGGTTAAATTTATTGTGACAGATGCACATACTGTCAAAGATGGCCAGACTGACAGACAAATAAGATTTATTATTACCTAACTTACTATCTAAATTATAATTAGGCATTTTGAACTGTTTCACGGTTTACTTTATGTTTTTGCGTGATCATGAAACAGTGAACTGTTGACCGGTCCACAGAATGAACTGTTGACTGGTTAAAGCGTCATTGTGATATTCAAGCGTTTTGATGATCACGACATCACTATTTACCTGCTCTATAATGAATTAAATTTAAACAAAACACACAAACAATAAATTTATTAAGTATTACTTTAAAATAAAAATATTAATTTAGTCTTTATATTATGTATTCAGCTAATTAATAGACAAGTATGTGAATAAACAATTGTGAAAACTTTTTATTGATTGTTTGTGTGTTTTTATTCCAATTTAATTAATTATATAGTAGGTTAGGTAATAAAACACTTATTCAATGACTACTCGGTGAAACAGTCAAACTGTTGTCCCTCAGTAGTACGTGGGGGAGACCTGGGAAACTGTTGCCCTTGGCCTTCGGCCTTGGGCAACAGTTTCCCAGGTCTCCCCCACTACCTCGGGACAACAGTTTGACTGTTTACCTCGTAGTCATTAAATAAGTGTATAATGTTCCCTCCCTTTCCCCATATTTCTTAACGCAAATCAATATTGTGTTTTTATGTCATTTAATTGTTTGTTTGTTGTTAAACATCCCTCTCAGGAATTTTTCACTCAAATGGAGACACCCCCACTTGAAAAATAATGAGGACAAGTCGGATTTGAGGTCAACATTCATTTTAGGAGTTTTCAACCATTAAGACGTAAAGAGACAGGAACTCGATCCTTCCCTTCACCCCATCCCAGACCCCTGTTTATATTCATGACATGTATATGCAAACTACTGCTTGTTTTACATTTTTAAAAAAATATGTTAATAGCCTATATACAAATACTTTAATGTGGTCCATCTCTTTGAATGATTTTCATTCCTAATTCTAGGAGGATAGGTTGATGAATGAAATGTCAAGCAATCTTATTATTGATGCACTTTTATTTCATTTAATGCAGTCATATTGTGAACATTTCCAGTTAGAATCATTAGGAGAGTGGGGATGACCTCCAGGGGGTTCAAAACCTTTATACCATTAAATTTACATAACATAATAACACAAAAAGCGCAAAATTATGTATTGTCAAATGGAAAAAGTTTCCTACTATTTAGGAGTCACATAATCATTTGCCATTACTGTTTACAGGGACTGGAAGTGTATCTTGAGATCCCCCCCCCCCCCCGAATTTGCAGGACTATAATATAAAAAAGACTTTGGATGCCCTCCACCCTAGAAAACAGACACCACCATAACTTCTCCTTTTATTTGCTTCTCAGAAAATTCTGGTCTGGAAGTCCCCCCTCCCTCTCCGAAAAAAATTCTGTATTTTGTAACTGAATGTAACGTCGATAACGGGCGATAACTCTTTAGAATGTGAAATTCGTCTTATTGCAGCATCGGATGACCTTTGATCCTTTAAACTTTAACCTAACCAGTTGCATTTCAGACTATTTTACCCAAATCTATACCAAAACGTGTACTTACCGACTGCCATAGCTCCAACTTCATGAAATATAATCCAATTAAACACAAAATAATTCCAACTGACATACATGCAATGATGTGTACACAACACTAGGCCTAGTACTGCACGTGCAGTGCTATCTAAAAATGATAATGGTAAAACTAGTACTTAAGTTAGGTACGTGACGCAAGCCCAATGTGATGCAGGTCTTCAGATACATTTACAGTATTCACAAATTATACACAGTATATACAAATTTAATATTATTATTTACAAAAGATGTTTTATCTTAACTTTGCCATCTAGGCCTATTTCCAAAAACAGGAAAATAGGGTGTGTTTGCGCGTGTGTGTGTTGATGGGAGAAGGGTGGGGGTTGACTAAATTGATTGGGTATAAATGGTATATGGCAGCTTTCAAGGTGTTTCTGCCTAATCAAGTATAAAAAAGTTTGTACATTTTGGAAAAAATCATCAAAAACGCTTTAAACTAATTTGAATAATATTTGTTGTTGATCTATATGAGAAAATAGATTTAAAAAGTTTTAATTATGGGCCAAAAATTTACCCCCCCCCCTTGTTTCAAACCTAATTTACATCATTAATTGAATTCTGTTGTTTAATTTCAGACTGGTAATGAATTATGAATATGAAATACATGTACCTATAAGATCGAGGCCCATGGTGACGGGTCACATGTTCACTTGAGAATATTATGCTCAATTTGATGAATACATGGAGGCCCTATTATGTAAATTATTAAATTATATTGACTTTTTCTTTGGTAAAGCCTAATTTTAGAGGAATGTGCATTTAGAGGCAAACACCTTAGTGCGGGTATTACTGTCTCATGACAGCATCTAGTATTGAAGTGTACCTATCTCTCATCCGCAAATCCTGGATAAAATTATGATACCTTCACAGATCTTTATTACATAATGCCATTGTGCACCTTTTATTTTACCTTTTTCATCTGACACTTAATCGGGTCTTCCAAAGCAAAACTAGGCCATCATTTAGTGAGCTCACTGATCAAATTACCTCTAGGTTTATTTTGGTATTTTCAAAATCACGAATCAAACAGGGAGATGTGACTCTCGTGATATTCAGGCAAATTTCTTTTTGTTTGAAAATTGTGTAAATACTTTTTTTCATGCAATATCATGTAAATTGGCTTGTACAAAATGATGAAAATACAAAAGTTTTCTTTTCGAACTTTCTTGTGAATTTTTTCTTTGAACAATATTTATGTCAATGCTCTTCATGTACATTTCACATGCAAGTTATGTCAAAAGTCCATGGAATTTTATATTTTATTTATTCCTTAAGAGAAACGTATATCTATATAAGAACTAGAAGTGGTAAACTAACTTTAAGAATAACTTTGTTTATCGGTTATTCCAGTTTATGCCGTGCAAAGCCCCTTGCATGTCCTGTTGTTTGAAATTTGTTTTATAATGATGATTTTTCTTGGCAGATCTTGCCGATTGGCTTGCGTGATAATTTTATGCATACACGCCTTCGGCTTATTGCTTATTGTTAGAAAGATTTCTTTTCAAAATCGATCACTATTAATTATTTTTACCTTTTCATAACGAATATAGACAGACGCAAGAGGGAATTCGAGGATTAATTCTGACATAAATTTTTGTACAAGATCACGCAGAATGTAGCCATTGTAAAAAATAAAACATCTTTTGTAAACTGCCGTTAATTAGTGCTGAATATTTTTCTTATACCCCATTCATTAAAAAATATTTTTAATCGCCTGACTTCCAATTACGACAAATACAGCCGGTTTCTGTGGACGGTCTTTTTTCTACAGTTATCGCAGACGATATACTGTAACATTTACAAGTAACAAATAGCAGTGAAGATAGAAAATAAATATTTGATGATGACAATGTTTTAATAATCTACTTTCAATTATTTTCTGAAATAAAATTCAAACATATTGGAGTTTTCTAACCCGTGTGTGTACAAGGCGGGTACATGAAAGAGTTTGGCGTGCGACAAGGCAATCGTCTTCAAAACATGCAAACTCAGATTATCAGCTAGCACAGGTAGCTGATCTGTCAATCAAATCAGAAGCTATTGTTTTTTTTAATGATTGACAGGCGGTACATTATTGATCTTGAATCAGGTAAATTTTGGGGGCGTTAACATAAAATTGGGTGTTTAAAACTTAGAACACACAGGTTTCTCTAACAAATCTTCTTAACAAGAGAAACTTAAAAGTAAGGCGAGGTTTCCTGGGCCAACCAGGTTTCCAGCTGGTCCGGCTAAAGATTCTCGGGGGGGGGGGGGGCAGCGGAAGCTCATTGGTATCTCACATGTGTGATTTTGGGGTTAAAATGATACTTTAAGATCAGGTATCTAGGGTAGCTTCTGATTCACTGAAACTAGAACTTATGTTGAAGTGCATATATCGGTAAGTGCAATAAGGCATTGATCGTAAAGAGATCAAAATACATGTAGAATATTTTTCAAAAATCTTTCTTGGAAATTTAGAAACATTTAGTGAGGCATTTGCCTCGATCTCATTTCCCTCAATTATTTTATATTCAACGTGGCTGTGTGTATATGGTAGAATGTCCAATGTTCTGGAGATGATGATTTCCCATCATATACTGAAAAAAAAAACAGCACGTAAAAAACTTGATTTTACGAAAGCCTACAAGGGTCAAATAAGAAAATGAAGAAAGAAAAATTAAGTCGTAATAACGACTTTTATCTCGTTATTACGACTTTTTATCTCGTTATTACGACTTTTTATCTCGTTATTACGACTTTCTTAAGTCGTAATTACGACTTTTTATCTCGTAATAACGACTTTATTAAGTCGTAATAACGACTTTTTATCTCGTTATTACGACTTTTTATTTCGTTATTACGAATTTTTATCTCGTAATAACGACTTTATTAAGTCGTAATAACGACTTTATTAAGTCGTAATAACGGCTTTTTATCTCGTTATTACGACTTTTTATCTCGTAATAACGACTTTCTTAAGTCGTAATAACGACTTTTTATCTCGTTATTACGACTTTCTTTTAATAAGATTATTTTCAATGGTTTGCTGTTTTTGACCTTTCCGTATTACGGAAACTTATGACCACCTAGTAAAGTGGATTTATACATCAAACTGACAAAAGAAAACGAGTATCATCTGCTTATTAGGCACGTTGCAGGGCGGGGGGTGGAGGCTTCCCCATTATTTTCTCAAACATAACTTTCCTGCTGATGAAAAAGTTCAGTGCCGCCCCCCCCCAACACTTTTTGTAGCAATATAGCCAGGTACGGAAAGGAGTTGCCAATATATGGTAATTTGGTTATATATAGCACAGACTTTCACGTTGATATTTTGAAAGTTTTTGTCTGTGAACGAGGAATGTAAAAGTACATTTGAACAACAATTTAAACCCCTTTTTGCAAAGAAATACATATTAAATGTAGTCTACATAAGCATTGATAATTGGGGTTTACTGAGTAGCCCCCAAACATTTTTTTGTTGGTTTAGCCCCCCCTCCCCCCTTTAGTTTGCTTTTGACACGCGTTTATGTATCAGATATAATATTTTGAAATGATTTTAATCTTTTTTTTCCTTCATTTTCTAATTTGACACTTGTAGGCTTTCCTATGATTTTAATTTCCAAATAGCGTTTACGGCATTCCATTACTATATGCTTTCGTTCTGTGCAATGACATTTTTTTGTCACGAAGATGTAAATCATTAAAAAATTTAATTGCCCTATATTTGTATCTGCCCTTTGACCTTAAATGGGATAAAAAAACCCCTTTTTTCCACAATTCCAATTTATAAAAATAAAAACTAACAAATATGGTTATCAATATTTAAAATAGACCTGACTTTCTGTATATCACTTGTATATACACGTACATGTATCGAGACCACTTGCTCTAGGCATCGATATCTTTTTATGACCCTTTCTCCTTCCCCGATTATTTCCCTTGATAACATATAAATGGCCCGACATTGACATCAGTGGTCCTTATTAGATTAAATATTTATTGTATAACTTGTATTGTACGTTAATCTATTGATTAGGAGCTGTAGATATTCAAGAAGCCTTGGGTTAATTACTCTCAAAAGCCCGGATGTCTGGATAAAACGTAAGATAGACGATACCTTAAATGAACAGTTTTAAAGTATTTATAATGAAAATGTTGGTCAAATGCATGTAGAAAAACTTAACCTAGCTAGTAATGGCAATGAATCACAGGGAACCAAAACCTTCTCAAGAAACTGTGAAAAAACTGCAGCATATGTAGATAAACTAGACGTACTGTGAGCACTGAGCTAAATAAATGATTCCCCGCCTCCCATATGGTCATAATGGCAAGAACCATGTTTTACTCTGTGATACCCAAAATAAGTGTCAGATCAAAAGTAGTTTTAAAGCATTTATAAGGAAATGTAGATCAAATGCATGTAGAAAACCTAGTAATGTCAATGTATTACAGGGAATCAAAACGTTCTCATATAACTGAAGAAAAATAAATGCAGTATAGGCCTATGTAGATAAATGACCAATGGCATACGTTCATATAGCATTTAGAGAAGTCACTCTTAGCAGCAATGAAATTTTTGTATCATATTTATTTCATCATTGGACGAAATTGTTCACATTTTAGAATATGTAATAGTGGATAACACAAGTTCCAGGAAAGTGTTGCTACTTAGGGTAAGCTTATGAATAGTATCAGGTAGATTTGATATCAGTAATGGTCACTAAACAGCTGTATCTGGTTGTCCATACTACCATTACTGATCGTTACTTACCAAGGTCACATAGAAGGGTTAAGCAAACCTAAGATGATCTTTGTTTTCTTTAAAAAAATGTATAATTATTTCATAAAGTGACAAGAAATTAAACAGTTTGCTCTCACATGTTTGAATTTGTAAACAGTAATTCACAATGTCAATTTCTTGAAATGTACAGTGTAATTATATATGAAAACCTTTTTTAAAATTTTCATAAATCAAATTGATTCTTAGAAGAGGGATTTCTAAATTTAATGACATTTGGGCCTGTTTGAATAAATTTTATATTATAAAATAGAGAAAACAATTAAATATAAATAAAATAAAATAAATTAAATTAATTAAAAAATAAAGATTGATATGGTTTTTTAACTGGGGGTATTTTTGTGGAACGAACTATGAAATAAATTAAAAAAAAACATTTTCGTGCAAACTCACCAGTCATGTATACACGATGAGATTCAAACTATTGTAAATTGTAGTCAGTGATACTCTGTACTGAAAATAGGCTGGTAATGAAAATACAACATATGTGGCAGCCCTAAATTCGACTGTTTAGGCTTATGCATGGCTTTTTTTAGTCATTTTTACTCTTCTTTTTTTTTCTAAATCAGATAAAGTGAATATATTTGTGTGCTAGTCACACGGACACCTATCACGTAGAAACACTACAAGAAGCATGCACCAGTTAGCTCGAGAAATTCAATAAATATACGTGTTTCATATAATCAAAGACATGGAACTACATTCACTCTGCTCTCAATGATCAAATCATGCTGACAAAAAAACAAGAATATAAAAATTAACCAATTGTATATATTTTGTCACACATCAAATATGTGATGTTAACAAAGTGGGTAAATTTATAATGCACCTTGTGAAGTGGAAAAATAAGAAAGACTCGGGAGAAAATGGACTGATTTCAAAAAAGTTTATCACAGATTTCTTTGAAAGCTAATTATGCTTTGCATCAACCGAATTGCAAGTCCTCTGGTTTCAGCACTTATTTAAGCACATGGCAATCTGGTTTGCTACAAGTATATCTTAAACAGAAAAAAGAGGGCCTCTCATTTGAACATTAAAATGTTACTTCGGCTTATTCATCGAGTTCCTGTAGAAGTTATTGAAGTTTGTAACTATAACAGGAACCGGAAGCGCAATGGCTAATAATCCACACAACACTGTGAGGCTTCCGACTAGCTTTCCGAAAACACCTTTCGGATAAACATCCCCGTATCCTACAGTCGTCATGGAAACGACTGCCCACCAAAATGCATCTGGAATACTTGTGAAAAAGGTATGCTTTTCTGGCAATTCGGCATAATAAATAGCACCACCAAAAATCACGATGCCTATTGCTAGAAACAAAACAAACATACTAAGTTCCTGCATACTCGTCTGTAGTGTCTTTCCTAGAATTTTGAGGCCTTCCGAATGTTTGCTTAATTTAAAAATACGTACAACACGAAACACCCTTAGAACGGAGAGAATTCCGCCTTGGTTTCCTTGTTCACATTTCCAAGTGACTAAGAAAACAGTCATGAAAATGAAATATGGGGTTATTGAGGCCAAATCAATCCAGTTGATCATACTTTTCATAAATTTGAGCTTGGAGGGACAGAATATAAACCTCGCAATAAGTTCTATTACAAACCACGCAATACAGACGGATTCGATAATAAAAAGTGGATGGACAAAATTTGGCATCAATCTTGAAATGGCTTCACCGTTTTCAGAAATGATAGTCGTGTTCACACACTGTGTACCATTGAATACTGGAAGAGTTTCCACGCAAAACGTTGCTACTGAAGTTACAATAAGAACTACTGAAAACACAGCTAAAACGCGAGCTGGGATCGAGGATTCTGGGTATTCTAATAGTTCCCAAATTCGCCTTTGAAACGTTCCTTCAGGCATTTCTGGGATTTCATCAGTTTCCATGAAAAACCCTTCTTTCTTTTTATAGGAATTTATCACATTCTTTCCAAGTTCAAAGAATTGAAGCTCGCTAAGAAAGATATCACTTGGCACTTCAATTGGTCTCTCCAGTCTTCCTCCACTTTGATAGAAATATAAAATGGCAGGAAAACTTGGCCGATGGCGATCAAAAAAATATTCTTGTGTGCGAGGATCCCAAAACTTGTCTCTTTTTTCTTTATCTCCGAGGAGTGTATGTGGCAAACGATTTAAAGTCCGCATCTGGGTTTCGAACCGCATTCCACTCACGTTAAGAACCACTCGATTACAACCCTCTTTTGCACAGTCGTGGTCCTTTGTCAGTTCATTGCTTTTGACGAATTCCTGAGTAAGGTCCTCGTTTTCGTTAAAATCGACTTCGTCATCAGTAGCCTCGTTATCACTGCTGGGAATTATTTGGGATCCCGACCCGGCGAGTTTATACTTGAACCAGCTGTGCTTAGAGTCGTTAGAATTTGACCGGTGACGATGTCCATACACACCGGGACTCAGATGATGGTTCGGTGGTCTAAGACCTGTTTCGTTGGTAGTATTTCTTGCCACGAAATGCATCTTCAACCAGTTCTGAGTACCACACGGCTATAAATTCTTAGCCTCACAAAACCGCGTAATTATTCCCGAGAAATTCATTGATAATTTACGTATAAAATTTGAACTCTAAAGTAGAATCTCCACCTCTGTTATATACTGCTAAAAGTTTAATACACATGAAAAAATATTTAAATGGTCACATTAATCCCTCACTTACATTTAATCCAACGTCACGTGGTAAAACATGAAAGAAGATTAACGTTAGTTTTTAACTGCGTTAAATAACGATTTATTCATGGGATAATCGGTGTAAAAATTTAATCCAAGAACAAAGCAAATGCGGCAGCCCCCCTCATTTTGGTCCTGTACAGATCCTGATAATTTGACCTTTCTTTAAGGTACACACAGGGTATATAACGATACAAGGGACCAACAGACACTCTTTAATTCCTTCACACATAGTAAACATTTAAGTGTTGAATAAAGCAATCCACTACGATACCTTTTGTTCAAATTTTTGGACAACGAATGTGATTGAAAAATCCCATACTCTACTCGAGTGCAAGATGAATTTAAATCCAGTAAATAAATATGGAACGTAAGTAAAGGGTTATTTGTTAGACTACAGTTTGTCCAATTAAATGTATAGTTCCTAACTAACGGAAACATATTTAAAGCCCAGTGAAAAGTCCTTTCAAACAGTTTTAAAACTCGACGGTTACTTCGTTTTATGTCGTCTCTCTCAGTGTACAGTCAACGATAGTTCAGTTCAACACGAAACGAAATCAAATCACAGTGTTTTCCCTGACAAATATTTTCTGGATGCTCCTTAATCAATTGTATTTTTCTGTTCTACGTGTACATTGCACCAGAAACGCTTATTCTGCACAGAAACATAGTTCAATTTATTCGTCGTCCATCGTAAAACTGTAAATTTTCAACAGTAAGCCAGCATACATGTCGAATCACCCAAATTCTGCTAATATATTGTTAATGACCCCAAAGAGCCTACATATTGTGGTTCTCAACTAGAAAACACATAGGTTATCCCCGTTCGTAAGTATACACGCGACTCTGGGCATCCCAAACATGGCCTAACGAGCCGGTATATCGACAACCAATAGACACAATACATGTATATATTCCAAGAGTTTGTGGATCCGTTCAGGTGAAATAACTTGGACATACACTTATATTAATAACTAGTGCTGTTTCATTGACGTTTTCTTTTACTGACACTTTGTAAGTAATATCACTAACCTAGCAAATATATACATTTTTTAAATTTGCATAGAATCATATAACATTGCAATGTGCATCTCGGTACATTTTATTATGTAATTTTCATTCAAAACTAGAGGTACTGTGAGCACTGATTTCACCCCCCCCCCCCCCAATGTGAATATAATGACAAAGTCCATATTTTGCTATTTGAGACCCAAAATAAGTGTCGGCTCAAAAAGTGAAATACGAGGTGCACAATGACAGTATATTAAAAAAGAATATGTGAATGTATCATTAAATCTTATTCAGTGGTATAGAAGAAGTTACGGATGATGAGAGATGGGTACCCTTCAATATAACAGAAAGAATGGTAGTGGTCATGTTTTATTAAGGGAAACCAGCAATATGTATCGGATCAAAAAGTTAGGAGGCCAAATGGCACTATGTAAAAAAGATTCTGTGAAAGTCTCATTAAAATTCATTCAGAGGTATTTGAGGACTTGTGGGTAAGAGATGGGTACCCAAAGCGGAACACAAGAAGCGAAGGAAAGCTAGACAGACGGACACCCAATCACTATATACCCCTCTGCTTTTCAAGCGGGGGATATAATGATTACAAAATGTATGGACACGCGACTTATATTGCTTTTATTATTCCTGTCAAAGGAAAGAATGTTACTTGATGTGTGGTCATCATAAATATGATGATATCAGCTCAGTCATAAATCGAAAAAAATGGCCTCTGCATGATTTAACTTTTATTAAATGAATAAAAGTGAATTCAAAAACCTAATTTATCTTTATTTTCGCACAGAAGGGACAGTTTCATAAATCATAAATCATATCAGCCCTTTAAATCACAAATTAATCTAATACGACCAACAACAGTTCATTGCTAAAAGTAATTTCGATCGATTGAAGGGATCATAAAAGGATGTTATTCAGTTACAGAATAACATTTCGCACCGTTAATTCCTAGTCAAATCAGACTAATAGAACCATACATAACACAAGCAACTCAATCAAATTAGATACTTAAATGTTAAAAAGATATTAAAACTTTTTTTTTTTTTTTTCAATTTCAGCACCCATTCGATCAAAGTAAAAAAAAATATATATATTTAAGCTTCGAATTAAAAAAAAAAACTTTTAACTTTTTTGTACGTTCTGTGAAGTATTTGTTACCCCCCAATTTTTATGATAAATTTAATTTTCATTTAAATAACCAATAAATGATGACATTTTTTCTAGTAAGTATAATCAACCAATCAAACAATCAAAAATTCATTCATTCATTCATTCGATCGATCGATCGATCAATCAATTTATCAATCAATCAATCAAAAATTTTCAGTAAAATAATTATAATGAGATAAGTAAACTATTTATGAGAAAAAAAGTTTTCTCATAAACTTTTAGAACCAATAAAAAAATGACCACATCAGTAAGTTGCCATTTCTTGACTGGTAAATTGTTATAAAAAATATATTTAATCTACATATTGACATGTGCTTTTTGTGATTCCGTACACAAATGCATGTTACTGTCGATTCACACCAAACCCACTTGGGATCGCGGTTACTGGTTCTTATATAACAAATGCTCCAGTGTATCTGGTCTCAGTCTGTCTAACGAGCACCGACCTCACAGAAAATATGCAATAAAACAACAAGTATCGCATTAATGAGCCACACGACACGCTAATTATGATCGTGAGGGTCACGGGCTGTCTGGGAGATTGCTATTACTGGATCTACTGAGTACCTATAAGATATATTATGGTTATTTTGGGGTCAAAGTGTGGGTATCATGTCTTAGACTAATGAAATTTGACTGTGTCAGCAGACATGATTATTACGTAGCACACATCAATTGACGAAAACATAATATTGATTAAATTAAATTAAATTGATTTAAAGACGATTTGTTTACGTGAAAAACAAACTTTTCATAACACAAAAACGTTTTTCTTTAAAAAAAAAATTTAACAATACAATTCGCGCCTCTTAAAAAAATTCCAAGGTATGAAAATGAACCCATATTTAAAATTTTAATGTGGAATACTTTCTCGTGATATATAATCGAATCGATAAAAGTTAAATGTCATGAATTAAATACGTAAAAACGTGCCCGGTGTGGTGTCAATTTCTCTCCAGTTTTCTGTAATTATTGTATAGATTATGTCAATGAAATGTATGGCGTATTAAACAGTTTTCATGCATCAAACAATACGAATTTTAAAGCAGAGCAAACATGGACCTCTAAAACACCAGAGGTGGGATCAGATGTCATGGAGTAGTGAGCCTCCCCTACCGACCGGTCATATTCGCCTTGTGTTTCTTGTCATGATCGGGAAATAATGGAAAAATCTGTCGACGATTCGGTGTGCAAATAATAGCCTAACAACTAGTATGGAAAACATCATTCAGCATTAGAATTGATGATAGATTGTATTTTCTGACAATGTCATATATATAGTATCGACCATAAAACTAAAGAAATGATGGCTCTAAACGAGACTGCTTATATGTATGTGAATCAACGTGTTTGTCAGTAACTTACCTCTTTTAAGAAACTGTTTATACATAAAGATTGCTTTTGCTTATCGAATCAATTAAGAGATATAAACCCACATACTGGTAATTAGGCGTTATTGCTGCACAGGTACGGGAAGTTAAAGTCATTACATTCAACATAAAATTGGGTGTTAGATTAACGTCATTTTTTAAAGTAAAATACCCCAATTTGTAACAAATCTGTCCGACTCTGTGGTATCTTTTATTTTAAGCTTTCTAAAATATATTTGACATGTGAATGGAAATATTATTTGTTAATTGATAATACGTCATCGATATTACCAAAATAAATGTCTTGTTGAAGTCCACAGTAAGTGTTTTCTTCTTATCATGCAAGTATAAGATTTTGAATAGATTTTGAAGTTTTGTAGTGCACATGATGACATAGCAAACATTATTTATCTTTGGGTCAAATGCTGACTAACGTTTTTTATACTTATTGTTAGTCCATAAGTTACTAATTGTTATAACCACATTTTTTCCCGTTTACCCGATTATGACAAGAAACACGTGCGTACGGAGGATGTGACCATACTCAAGGGATGCTATTTCCTCCATGTCACCTGATTCCGCCTCTGATATTCTGGTTAAGAGATGTCTGTGTTTATCTGCTTCTGATTTGTATTGTTTAAGTAAATGTAATAGGCCGAGAACTGTCCATTCTGTATAAAGAAGGTACTTTTCTAGGACCGTTTAAACATTAACGTTAACGTTAAAACATTTGCTCTGCTCCTGTTTTGTATTGATAAATAGACTTATAGAGAGCTAATAGCGAGCGCAGCGAGCGTCGCGAAGCGACGCTTGCGAAGCGAGCTCAATAGACTAACGTGTAAGAACAGAGGAAATTCGGAATGAAATCTGTACATACGTCAGGCAAATTTCTCATTCGGCAAACCTCGGCTGATTCTGTGAACTACGAGGTACGAATCGGCCGAGGTGTGCCGAGTGGCAAATTTCTCTGTGCAACATTCCCAGAATTCCTGCACTACCCAATGTCCTTTGCGCGAATAAATCAAAAATAGTAAAAAAAAAATAAAGGAACATTGTTTCTTACCGAGAACTTAACGAAATGATTTTGCCTTGCCTTATTCAAAAAAATACCCCTATGCCACAACACTGGCCTTCACCTTGCCCTTCGGAAATGATACATATGACGTCACCGGAAACTTAAGAATTTTGACGATATGCTAATTAAGTCATGTCGGTTGCTTCCGTGAAATAGATAAATAAATAAACAATAACTTAAAGCATAAAAAGCTTTCAGTTTGTAGAAATCTTTCAAAGAAACAAAAAATAACTCTGCAATGTTTAAAGACCAAAATTGTGCTAGGTCTATAGTTTAAACCAGACGCTCGGCCGTTTTCGTAGGCTCCGACGAGCTCCGTGACGTCGTGTGACGTCACAGCTAGACGAGACGTCTCGTGTGACGATGTTTGAAGTGGCTGATCAATTTTTTAAGTGTTTTGATGGTACAACTGCGCTCGCCTCAACGGTCACGCCGTAAAACATATTAGATTTAACTTGAATACTGACCGTTATCTTCATATATTTCATTACACTTTTGTTTCGAAATGTACTCTTAGAACTGTTTCTTATCTGTCGGATGCATACTTATCGGACAGCCTCGGGTTAAGGTTGTTTACAGTCGAAAAAAAACTTAAGTTTGTTGTAATTGCATTTTAACTTAGTGGAGAGTGGTAGGTAAGCTAGATTTTTAGACAACTTAATAAAGAATATTTATCCACAATTCATGAAATCCAAACACAATTTTCTAGTGACTATCAATGTTGAAAGCATACATGTACTTCTGATGCACAAAAACTCATATATGTTGAGCCATCCAGAACTAAAACAGAAGTCATTCTGAAGTGACAGTTTGGAATTTGAGCGTAGGATTGTCAAGACAATTACCTATGAACTCAAAAATGGACTTCTTTCCTCTCGATACAAGTGTATATCTCGACATTTGGCTAAGGTTTTGCAACGATGCAAATAAACAAAGGGAACAAAGAAAGATTTTCCGTAATTACATGTAAATTATAATATTTACATGATTAAGAAAAGGCTTATCGCAGCGAAAATGTAAAAGGACAGTGACTGTGTTCTCCAACAGACACAGGGAATGATGTACTCAATATCAATACCCAACGCTGATGTTTTCATGCTTTAGGACTTTACAGTGTTATTAGCTTTTTCTCACTGAAGTTAAAATCAAGCAGGGCCCATTGACCTTGTGTCCTTGCATTCCAATAATGAAAGAAACGATTTGCTCCTGCAGAATGTGAGTAAAGATTAATAACAGAACAATTAAGAATGAAGGAGATGTGATTGATTCCTGTCAAGAGGGCATTGAAAAGAAAAGTAATCCCTGACTTTGCTGTTGTTGCAAGTTAACATTCTGATATAATTCGGATATGGTTCCTTCAAATTTAAGTTTTGACACTCATGGTGAGTTAGAATATAAATTTAATCATTCACTGGAACAATTACAAAATTTCTATCGTTGTTTCTATGACTTGGAATATATATTTCACTACATTATGAAACAAGTTAGATTCATTTGTGTCTGTGTTTTTAATCTTCCTTAATTCACTAACTTGCCTGTAGCTGTCCAATACTTAATTATATATCGACCATTTTTTAAAATAATGTACATATTTTTAAAATTATGACTTAATGGACAGCTAAATATAACTTATTGGACTATCTTGGGTCTTAAAAGCAAAATAAATAGTCTTAAAAGAACAACATAATATGTCATGCCTTTGAGACTGAAATTCACGAACGATAAGAGCTATATATCAAGCACAATTATGGACACTAGAAAATTATTAATTTATAAAAATATTTAACATTATGAAAAAGATTAACGCAAAATTATTTTTTATCTACATGCATATTTTTGGCATTTCTGGTATTTCTGTCTCTAAAATACAGATTAATTCAGCATTTACTTAGTGTTACATGGTACAAAATGTTTTTAAAAAGAAAGAGGTATGCATGTTAGTATACTGAGGAAATTGAGTTGGAAGGGTACAAAAACTAATATATTGTTTATAAATGAAGGCTGGTGAAAGCTTACCAGTAGGTTTTAGCTAAAAAATTATATATTTCGTCCAACTCAAGTCCAATAAGGAAATTTTTTACCGCTTAAAATGTAAAAAAAAAAATACCCCTGGTAGCTTGAGATATTTACTAAGATCTAGCAGTAACAAAATTCACACACAAGGCTGTTAAAAAATTGACAAATCATTTCAATATTTGTTCATAATTTTCAGAAATTTAAATAAATAAGTTTCAATCCATGAATTTCAATAAATCGAAAAAGGTGAAGATCTGTCAGTGATTGAACCTAAAATTAGTCATGAAACAATACACAAAGAAGAATCCAGAGGTAGTATCAGGTGCCTACGAGGAGTGAGAACCCCCTGTCAACTGATCACGTCCGCGGTGAGCACTGAATTTTAGTAAGGGCTGAAATTTGGTATAGGAAACATCAACCACAGTAGGACTTAATGGTGAGAAATTATTGCTGATAAAGACATTAAAACTATCATGGAATTTACAGGATGTTGAAGTTTAACGAATTTGCTCGTATCATTAACTAATCTTGGTTTATACGCACACGTAACGATTTTGTTACTTAAAAATATGCAAATAATACGGATCTATATTTACAGGGAAGGTTATTTATAGGGAGAGATTGGTTAAGAAATTCATGACGCTATGTCTTTGACCTTACTTGTAAAACGTATTTCTATAACAATTTAATATCATACGAAACTGTTAAGTGAAAATGTCTTTTTTTCTTATGAGAGAGAGAGAGAGAGAGAGAGAGAGAGATAAAAGACCATTGTTTGTGTCGCCTTTGTTGTGTTTTTCATATGATAAAACAAATACAAATCTAACACTTGAGTTAAATGAATCAGACTTTTAAATGACATTGTTCTTTGATATTTAACTTATATTTGCTTGCTAAGAAAAGAAAGGAAAGAATTATAATAATTAGTGTGCAGACTGCTTTCAACAGAATAACATGCATCAATCAAATAAAAAGGGCGAGGTACACGGTCCACATTCCGTTCACCTTAACATATCAAATTTATAATGTTCTTTTATAATGCCTTTTTCAATTGAATTTTAATTTGATTTTTACAAGTGCTTGTATGTAAATACATTCGAAAACTGCAGTTTTTCTAAAGAATTCTTTTTGTATTTAAAATCAATTTAAAATTCAATTTTATTAGTTTATGGATAAATTAAATATTGCACGTAGTCCGAATTTTAGAATACGGTCATTCTGTTTAAGACCATTTCATCGTAGCAAGTGAATGCATTATGTTCTAGTAATCGATGTACCAAACAAACAAAAACAAATCATGCAAGAAAAACAGTGCAAAATCGTTCACAATATCTTATACCAGTATAACTTAATTTCAATATCAAAACTATGTAAATATCGGTAAAAAAGATCAAATAGTTGTTTAATTGTATTTTTAACTTATCAATTAAACTTCATAATACCAGTAGTTTTCCTCTGTTTTCAATAAATCTCATGACAGGGAGTACTTTTATATAATAATGATGTTCCAGAGCATGAAACTAGATACAGTGTATATATGAAACCTTAATTAAACACAAATATCTTTTTTATCCGTATTTTAAACGCAAACAAATGGCATTTACTTTATTTTTTTAATTATGTCAAACAATCACTAGCGATAGGGGATTTCGTAGAATATATTGATCAAATAGGCAAATAAATTTTTCATACTCAATTTTTTAATTTTTCAGAAAAGGGTATTCTATGTACATTCAGCGGTATAATATTTTAATAAGTTCAAACTAACTCTTGCTTAGATAAAAGCAATTGGAAGGATTAATTTTTTTCTTACTTCAAACTCATGGAAAGGTTAATTAACGCTGTAAGAGTTCTTCTCCTTGTAATCAATGTTTGCTAACGCAAAGTGTCTTCTATTTTGTTAGAAACTCTTGATTCATTTTCGATCTTTAGTGTCATTGCTCATGCGAAACAGACTTCTGGGAACGCACTAACCAGGAATAAATCATATACTAGAATACAATCGAAACATATGGAGAGATAGAACAATATTAAAGCTAAAAAATCTAAAGATTAAATACAATACAAATCTGGATTATAGAAAACACGAACGTCCACGACATCAGACAATCTCAAAAATCCATACGAGTTAAAAAATTTAAATCACAATTTCTGTCTCCTCCCTCAGGAAGGGAACTGTATTACACACAAAACTAAAAAAATTAAGATAAAGTAATTAATAGCCATTCTTTGTAACCACTTAAACTTCGTTGCCACGCATGGTCACCGATTTTGATGAAACGTCACCCATGCTTAGTACTTGATACCAGAAACAAATATCAAACAAAATTTCGTTGCTATGTGTCTTGGTTGCTATGGCAACAGCCGGAAAAGTTTGAAAAATCGAGATTTTCAGCCACTTTAAATCTTGACTGTGGCTTAATAAAAACTAGAAAAAGCAAACAAACCATTCTCACAAAAACATGACACTTTGATGTCAATTATACTGTAAAGAAACTGTTTAGAATATATCTCTAAGTAAGTGGTAACCAAGGGTACATTTGGAATACATTTAAAATGCTGAAAAACACTAAGTATTCACTAATGGTAGGTGTAACATGCTCAAACTCAATCAACGACTTAAGAAAAACAATGAAAATGTTTGACCTTAAGTATATAAGTATAAGCAATATTATTCTATAAATAACTTTTATGGTTGCCATGGTAACACAGTGTCACCATGCAAAACCAGTAACTAAGATTGGGTTAATGCTACTGTCTTGAGGAAAAACATGAAAATTCAAGACTGGCAAATATGTATTCTTAGGACCTTGCAACACCAAAACCATAAGAAAAATTAGGTATAATTGCTACTTTGCAGTGTTACCATGGAAACAAAGTACCAGTGCTTAAAAGTGAATTATTTTTCGTTGCATTTAGAATTAAATTGCCATTTAATCAAGAAACAAATTAAAGGACTCAGCTTGAATAGTATCTATCTGTTAGAACTAAAGTTGAATATCATATATTGATAAAATTTGATGAATAAAACAACACTGTTGCTATGGTTACCAAGAAGGGAAAATGTTCGATTTTGTGAACTTTATATTTATATTAAACCCTGTGTGCCAACTTCTTGCATCCACTTCGAGATTGGATGATAGTCAAAATTAAAAGTCAAGTTAGCTGTTAATAAATATCAATCATAAAAGTTTTGGGAATCTACATTTAAGGGTACGTATCCAAGGAAAGAAAATATTTTTCAGGTTTTTAAGCATATATTTTCTGCTTATTTCCATAGCAACGCTCTACTTAAAGAATCTAATCTGAATTTTTTCAAATGGGAAAACTTGCAGCACACCAACATCTTATAAATTTGATCATTATTTATGAGGAAATGTGCTTTTTTTAAAGATAGGATCAGATTTAAACATACAGAGTGTTACTTTGAAGGCTCCCTGTGGTATAAAAACCTTGGCAACCATTGCCAACCAAAATGAAATATCATATTTTGTTCTTAGTATATGTTTCAAGGCTCTTTTGTCTATTATTTGGTCACATTTCATCCTATAATTGCTTTTTATTTTTACGTGCATGACTTTATAAAATTCAATGAATAATTTCTTTTACTTTTGAATACTTTGTTACCATAGTAACGTATGTAATAGTTGATTTACCAAACATGTTCATCATGCATTTGAGACATCTGACCTTCAACTTTTGGAAACAATCATTGCCAATTGTTTGCTTTGCCGCAAATGTTAACTATGGGGCTCTAAACATGTTAAAAAAATGCCATTTTTCGAAATTTAAGACATGTTGCCATGGTAACTGTAAAACATAGCAACCAATTTTTGCCTGATTTCAGCTTAGGGTATCAATGACTTTTATCATAAAGAGTTTGGAGAAATTCTGAGACTATGCGTGCCACAGGTCCTATATAGAATTTCAAATCATTACAGAGAATGGCTCTTAATATCATAAATCTGACGTCTTTTTATGAGAATATTGCTACTACCTTAAGTTCGACATTCAGTGACACTACCCATTTAAAAATAACATGGAAGCAGTTAGAGCAAGCACGGTCTTGTGGGATCAGGTACCACAGAGGACCATACTCCATTGCCTTTGTTCAAATATATAGGCATATTGAACGTACATACGAATGGAATTCGTAAATTAAATTTACTTATGCAGAAATATACAAGTACCTTCATCACATGCATACGGAGTTTATATCTATAGAATATCAGCAGTCTCGTTTAAAGTCACCATTTCGTACGTTCTATGGTCGATACATGACCGTGTCAGCAAATACAATTCATTATTGAGTCAAATGATGACTGACGTTTTTCATACTAATTGTTAGTCCATAATTTATACACTGAATTGACGACGGATTTTTACCTTTATTTACCGATCATGACAAGGCGCACACTGCGGGTGTGACCGGTCAGCAGGGGATGCTCACTCCTCCATGGCACCTGATCCCACCTCTGATGTTTCGGAGGTCCGTGCTTGCTCTGCTCCTATCTTGTATCGTTTTATTGACTTTGATATTGAAAACTGTTCGTTATCTCCATATCCTTCTCTCAGTTGATTCAATACTCAGGAGCATGCTATTCGTTTGTACATTTTTCAAAATAAGGTAAATTATTGAAAAACAAGAAACAAGAATATAAGCAGTCTCATTTAAAGTTATCATTTCATAAGTCTTATGGTCGATACTATGACCTTGTCAGCTAATACAATCTAACATTATGTCTAATGCTAAATGACGTTTTTCATACTAGTTGTGACCATTATTTATACACTGAATTGACGATGGATTTTCCAATATTTCCTCATCATTACAAGGGGCACAGGGCGGATGTGACCGGTCAGCAGGGGATGCTCACTCCTCCATGATATCTGATCCCATGCACCTTTTATGTCAAGAGCTCTGTGTTTGCTGTGCTCCTTTTTTGAATTGTTTAATGGTCTTGAATAATTTTCATTATCTCTTATATTTTAATGTAGAAACAATTAAATCAAATTAAGTTAATATGAAATTTAAAGAGTGATATATAGTAAGTGTCTCAATTGGCCCCTTAAAATGAATATCTTAATTTTACTTTATATATAGATTTGATTTGTACAGTTAAATATGCGACCTTTATTGGTCATGTTCATTTTGATCAAAATGCCGTTAATTAAGAAATATGACATCATAAAAATCACGTTTTCCCGCCATTTTAGCGTATTTTGTATAAAACTGCTTATTTTCAAGCAGTTTTTTTTTCCCGAAAATATAGAGCGCAGCCTAGAACAAGATTTATATTTTTACCAAAGATGTATCTATTCAATACTAATTAGTGACAGAAAAATTATGTATGTTCTACACTGCGCTCTATGTTTCCCATAAGAAATAACATCAAGAAAAAGGCATATTTTTGGCTTTTTTTGTTAGATAGCAAAAATAGCATTATTTCTCATGTCATTTACAGCTAGTGAGTGCATATTTATGTGAAAAATATATTGGAAATATTTCTAATATAATCTCTTCTACAAAATAAATATAAATAAAACATATCTGAATGTCATTCTAAAATGTTGATTTTAGGGGGCCAAAATTGGCTCTTATTATATATACTCCTTTATCGGTCTACTGCATGAATAAAGCTTTTCAAATAGCTTGTACGCTTTAATTACACATGATTGATCTGTCACCGAAGGTCAAATTTTATATGTGTCAACTTTTTAAGTTACGCCCAGTCTGTATATTTTGCAATATATCTTATTAAAAAAAGATAAAGTTAGAAATCATTCCTTACCGAGAAAAAAGAATTCAGGATAATTCATAACTTTAAGCAGGTTAACTCAAGAAATAACGAATGAATAATGACAATAATGGGGCAGTGGAATATTTGTGATGTCTTTAAGAATAATTACGATTCTTTAATCTCCAACTTCCGCCTTATATCATTTAAAAACTGCATATTACTTAGAATAAAAGGAGTTTAAAATATTGACATCTATATATTTATTAAAAACAAGTATCCAACGATACACATCCAAGTAGAGGCTTTATCTTCTTTATCCCAGATATGTCTGGTTTAATTTTATCAATTGAAGGTTGCTTCCTGTCTGTAGAACTGAAAAACGTAACAATGCAATAGTCACTGACGTGTTGCTAATTAAAATTATTTAAAACGTATGTCTTAGTAAAAGAAAAAAATAACATAGAGAGTGTATATAAAAACAACAACAACAAATTAACAGTAACAAACAAATTAATAGTATTTACTCACGGTTTTTCTGTAATGACCTCCTTTGAGGGGGCTTTAGATTGTAGGATAGGGATCAATTTGAATTTTTGCTCTGAAATAGGGCAGTTTAACATGAGTTTTATTAATGATTTATATGAACATCTACATGCATTTCAAACCCACAATAGAATTTACAAAATAAGTGGTTTAATGATCTCCAGACAGAATAACTTTGGTTCACCGATCCAATTTCGAGAAATGCTTCACATGGCGATTAGAATTTAAATAAGTGTATTGTAAAAAACAAATATAATATTTGTATACTTGTGGTTTTTCTTACCTTTTTTCACTAGGATTCTAACATCATCAATTATACAATGCAATTCTCCAAGAAAGTTTAATAAAACAAAAGTAAGGATTATTCTGTTCATCGTAGCAGTCTTGATCTGAAAACAAAAAAGATATTCAAAATATTTACACAGGAGTACACATCATGCTATACACAAATAAATAAATAAATGAATTTAAATCTACCTGAAAAGCGTATAGATTGAAAAATTAATTGAAGAATTGAAACATAGTACATTTATAGTCTTAAACAACAGAATTTTTTGTGTAATAACTAAGTAAAGATATTTATTCACCGAAAATCCGGCTGGAAAT
>NW_026929483.1:0-39685 GCF_032062105.1 Saccostrea cuccullata | reverse complement strand
TTCTTTTATAGTTAAATAATTCTTCTGTGGGTTAAATTTTGTTCATGTGTCCTTGGCATGTTGAGGGATAATTTCCAAACATGAATGTCCAAACGTAGTGAAGATTTAAGATTAATATTTGATATATGCATAGATCAATGCGACCAATTATGAAAACATGTACATCGCAAACCCCCCTTATTTAGAATATTTACTTATTTTGGCTTTTAGCAATAGTTTTAAAAATTACATCTTTTTTGTGCATGCATTTCGTGCACTGCGTTTTCAATTAGAATACAAAACTGCCTATGAGCTGTTTTATTGATTTATTTTCATATATTTTTCAGCCCACCGGAAGCCACGCTCCCCCGGAGAAAGGGGGTCATTACCCTCCGCCTCAGGGTGGATACGGAGGTTACCCGCCTCCCTCTGGCGGCGCTTATCCCCCGCCGCCAGGTGGCGCTCCAGGTTACCCAGGTGGATACGGTCCCCCTCCCGGTGGATATGGTCCTCCTCCTGGTGGATATGGAGGCCCCTCGTCAGGTGGATACGGCCCCCCTCCGGGCGGTTATGGAGGTCATCCCGGTGGATATGGGCCCCCACCAGGAACGGACCAGTAGGCCCTCCCCCAGGCGGCTACGCTCCTCCTCCGATGGGAAACATGGGGCACATGGGACCCATCTATAACCCGGTAAGTGAGCATCATATTTGTACGTAAAAAGCACAGGCACTTGATTCGGAATAAAGAAGATGAGGCGGACGAAGTGCCTATTTAGTGCGACAGATACATGTAAGAAGTGAAAAATTAAATCTCAATTATATCCAAATTTTATTTGATATTTCATCTAATATTAAAGTTTACTTAATGTAAAATCTCTACAATTTACAAAAACCCCAGAAAGACTGAAAATATTTGCCAATGAAAAAGCATACACACATTAAAAAGAACAAAAACGATCATTTTCTCATATTTCAACAATTTTTTTTAATATGAGTTGGTCTTCACTCCATTTTTTTGAAAGATAATCCTGAAAGTTTGCAATAAAATATACATTTTTTGGTTTACAAAACATGCATGGAGCGTAGACCCACTACACATTAAAAGTACACTTTTATGGCAAAACATTCGCATCTGTTTGAGAATTACTTCAAGTCCATTAAGTCAAGGGTCATATCACAAAAATGATTTAAATGCCCACAATCATCATGAGCCATGTAGCATAGTGGTTAGCGGGTTAGTCTCAATGCAGTATGGAAATTCGGATTTTTATTGCCAGGGGGTTGAATCCCACGAATACCATCTAATATTTTTATAAAAAAAATTACGAGATATTTTTTCCTCTCAGAAAAGGTTTTTTTCTCTCATAATTTCATAAATTTAAATAATGAGAAGTTAATTCAAATACTCAATTCACATATTGAATATGATTTCTTAATATCTGACGCTATAGGCATTCTGCCCTCCTTGTTCCCCATCTTCTTTTTAACCTATAGTATAATAGTAACCAATGGGTTAAAATTTTATTTCCAAAACAAGTGCCTGTGACAAAAAGTGAAATTTTGTTCTGGTTCATCATAAGTGCCCGGTGTTATTTAAGGAATCACTGTCTAGTTTCGAGAGTATGCCAGGGCATCAACAATAGTGGGAAACATGGGATAATTTGCATAACGGGCGAAGCCCGTTATGCTAAAATTATCCCATGTTTTCCACTATTGTTGATGTCCCCGGCATACTCTCGAAACTAGACATGATTCCTTTTTATTTCCATTTCATTGTGAAATAAAATTGTAGATTTAGACATTAAGATGTAGACTAATCGATTTAAATTACACGAGGACTTCTATGCCAATTTCAATAGTCCTCGCACACTGACGTCAAACACAAAGGCAGCCGCACGAGATTTACATGCATATTTGGCCTCTTTAGCGTCAGACACAGAGACAGATGCGCACGAGATTTGCATGCGTATTAGGCCTCCTTAGCTGCTGACCTATCGACCTGCCTAATTTACATTCCGGCAGAATTACCCAGGAAATCAACTCCCTTAATTTCAAAGGGTTATTATAGAGAAAAAATTTAGAAATGGAAATATGATGAATTCATTCAATATAACATTGCATACAAAATTATTACTTTTCGTTATTGCTTCACATGACGGATTGAGTGTGAAGTTTGTCTTTTGGGGCTGGTACATCTAGTATTGAAAACTATTATTGGCACTATATATACTATAACAGAAATATTACACAGTATTCTGTACCGTGTAAAAATCACTTACTTTCTTTTTAGCCTTATTTGTTGTCCAAATGTAAAAGACTGCATATACTTGCTCTTTTTTTTATGTTCTACTTTTTAAAATGCCTTCCCGGGAATTAAAACATTTGCAAATTGAATATCTCAATAGACCTACATTTCACCTCAAGTAATGAATCAAATTCTTCATTTGAATACATTATACATATTATTATTTTTTGGGTAATATTTATCTTAAAATCTGATGAAGAAAGAAATAGAAGTTGGTACAGCGTGTATTAACAAATCACGATATATAGAGACTCGAATTGATCATAATTTGGAATAAAAATGAAGACAAACAGACAGAGGGGTGGTTTAAGTTATATAAACACGTTAAAAACCGATTGAAATCTTTTTTCTAATTCAACCATCAATGCATTGAAAAAACTAACTAATTTTCTTCCGACATCGCTTCCTACAAAAATCTCCCGCTCTTGTTCCTCCCCCCTCAGAATTTTTATCAAGGTCGCAGTATAATTTAATGTTTTTATACATGCATTTTTAAAAGTAATTCCCCAGTTTCATCTTTTTCCTGATAAGGACAAAAAAGAAAACTTTCAAATAAGGCTCGAATGTATTTAAGGAATCACTGTCTAGTTTCGAGAGTATGCCGGGGATCAACAATAGTAAACAGGGATAATTTCCTAACGGGCGAAGCCCGTTATGCTAAAATTACCCCATTTTTTCCCACTATTGTTGATGTCCCTGGCATACTTCAAAACTGACATGATTCCTTTATTTCCCATTTCATTGTGAAATAAAATTGTAGATTTAGACATTAAGATGTAGACTAATCGATTTAAATTACACGAGGACTTCTATGCCAATTTCAATAGTCCTGCACACTGACGTCAAACACAAAGGCAGCCCACAATTTACATGCATATTTGGCCTCTTTAGCGTCAACACAGAGACAGATGCGCACGAGATTTGCATGCGTATTAGGCCTCCTTAGCTGCTGACCTATCGACCTGCCAATTTACATTCCGGCAGAATTTCGGAAATCAACTCCGTTTAATTTCAAAGGGTTATTATAGAGAAAAAATTTAGAAATGGAAATATTAAACTATATTTGTGTGATGTACATTGCAGCCCATGCCATTCAGGGGTCGTGTTCCTGGCGGAGTTGTTCCAGGGAGATCAATCATCATCAAAGGCATGGTCACCGCAGATGACAGGTATGTTATAGTATTCAAATTTCATAACCATTTTAAAATTATTTATAACCACTTTTTGCCCCCATGAGCTGAAAGCTGTACTTTTGATCACCGTTGTCCGCAGTCGGTACACTTTTCACATTTTCAACTTTTTCTCAAGAATCACGGGTCAATTTTAACTAAACTTGGTACAAAGCATCCTTGGGCAAGGGGTGTGTGTGTGTGTTAAAGAAAATAAAGGACCAAGTCCTTTTAAAAGGGGAATAAATGAAAAGACAAATTGGAATGGAGTCATTAAAAAAACTTCTCAAAAACCCCTGGGCCAGAAAACTGGAACTTATTTGGAAGCATTCTGGGTAGTGTATATTTAAATTGTTCAAATCATGACCTCCGGGGGTAGGGCTTAACAGGGAATCTAAGTTTTACATTGAAATAATAATATAGAATCAAATATGAAATAACTATATAAGATGATAAATGAAAATTTAAATCATGGTTCAGTTTTCAGTGAACCTTAAATGTGGGGATGAATACGGCCTCCACTTTAACCCTCGTCCCAGTCAAGGCTGTGTGGTCCTGAACCATAACCAAAATGGATGGGGACCGGAAGAGAGGCACGACGGAAGTATGTTCCAACCCGGACAACATTTCGAGCTCTGTATACACGTGGAGCCAAACCAATACTTGGTAATGCAAATGGTTATATATTATGCTAATGTTTGAATTCTGTGATTATTGTATCAATGTCATTGTTATCATGTAAATGATATGTTACACAGAAAATAGCTTCATTTGTAATGACAGACATGTATCATCGCGTTAAATGACAACCATGTAGCATTCTTTTAATTATGATATTGATCTACAACCAAATTCATAAAATTTTACAATATGTTCATGTTAAAATAAACTATTATGGGGAAGTGCAATAAATAAATGATATCAGTATCAGGAAAACCTTAAATTAAAACTCATATGATAAATCTGAATTAGAAATTCTTTATAATTCTGCTATAAGAAGGCCAATTTCAGTTCTATAGTTGTATAGCTTTGGCATCAAAATAATGGAAGCTTACTTTCTTGGGCTAAAATCAACTTATAGTGAACGAGGTCTACATTAACCGTGACTTATACACACAGTATTGATGTTGGTTTTTATTTCTTTTCTTTCAGGTATTTATCAATCAGCAACCTAACCCTAACATTACCTTCGCCGCCAGACTGTACCCAATAGAAAAGTACGACGAGTTACACATCGATGGTTCGGTTCAGATCAGCGAAATTAAATTTGCATAATTCTTAAAGAAAATAAAAGACTCAGATTTTACAATCCACTTTGACATTTTATAGTACCTATTTTTCTGCTTCATTTCATGAGTGATGTGCCTTTGTATCGTTTTTAGCGTGTTTTGACTTTTTACTTTGTATTTCATGGAATTTGCTAAATATATATCTTGAAACATTTTTATCTTAAATGAACGTCTAAAAAATAAAGATCATATTGTACATACTACTTACAGCTAATATTTGATTTTTTCCTGAGTTTATACAAGGTTGACAAAATAGAGGAATACAGAATTTAAACATTTCATTTTTAGCGACTTGGGTGAAAAGAGGCTTCTGTTAAAAAAGTGCCTCGCTAAATGCCGTTCTTAAAATGTCGATTGATAATGTTACATTTAGAAAATCCACTGCACCGAAATAGGGAAAATAATACCCCCCCTTTTTTTAATAAAAAAAAATCTAAGAGTGTACATATCTAAAAATATATAATTTCACCGTCAAACACAATCTATATGTGTTATATGCAAGCAGATTGTACTTTTTCTCACGTTTAAAGAATGGCTCTTTTCGGTATAATAAAATATACCGAATAGGGCCATTCTTTAAACGTAGAAAAGCAATCTCTTGCATATAACGACATATAGATTTTTTGACGGGGAAATTTTTTTTTTAATTTTATACACTCTTACATTTTTTTTTTTTTAAAAAAAAGGGGGGGGGTGGTTTTATCCATCTTCTGTGGGAAAATGAATACCTTTATTTAATCTTCGAAAAATAGCTGGAAAATCAATGCACACGCTAAATACACCACAATTTATTATAAAATTTTAAAAATTCTAAAAAAACATATCTATGCTGCCCCCAATTCGCGTACAGAAATTGATATGCTTAGTAATAGGCCAAAGAAAAAAACGAATTAAAGGAAAATATTAAACTAAACCCCCCAGAACATAATTAAACATTCACGAGCAATTTCCGAAAAAAAAAGCAATTATCCCCATTCTTAAAATTATAAACATCCAACTTTAAAAAAATTAAGATATAATTATTTGTTTAAAGTTTATAATTAACTTTTTTTCACATCGAATACAATACTCAACGTGGACCCAATATTCAACGAACTGTAGTGAAACAACCACTACTCAGATCATACCCAACTAGAGGTACTGTGAGCAATGAGCTCACTAAATGATACCCACCACGCCTCCCATATGAATTTAATGGCAGTGTCCATGTTTTGCTCTGGAAAATCCTAAATTACTCAGATCAAAAAGAAAAATAGGAGGTGCACAATGGCAATTTGTAATAAAGATTCTGTGAAAGTTTCATTAAATTTCCTTCAGTGGTATGGGAGGAGTTGCGGATAAGAGATGGGTCCCCCAAGCGTAACCAGGGACGGCAAAGAGGGAGGGACAATTTAACGATTACTATATACCCCCCCTTTTTCAAGCGGGGGGTATAATGAACATTCAGGAAGTTAAAATTCCTGAGACTGAGCCAATCGCGTTTCTCGGTCTTTCGGCGAATTTTTTCCGCTTGTCGGAAGTCCCAGGACGTTGCGAATGGAAGCTGGTAGTAATTAGTTAATGTTATACATGGGAGAGTATTGGTTTCTTTTAATGCAATAATATTCAAACTTTTCAAAGTTGCAAAGCTGATGTTTTTTATCAAATGTCTTGAGAGAGCTTTTGCAAAGGTATTAAAAGAATTAACCTTTATTTTTAATTCCTGATAATAATTTTTTTTTTTAATTTGATCAAAATAATTGATATATATATTGACGACGATTTTTATTTGCAAGTTACAACATATTTGTTGTTACATGTTTGTGAAAATACGACTTGTGACTGGCAACAGAACTTATTTATACACACGGCAACAAAATACAACCAGGAGATATGTTCTTTTAAAATGTGCTTTTAATATACGGAAGGATTCTTGTATGCACAAGTTCATCATCCGAGTACAGATGGACTAAAATAGTTATTTCATTTGTAAAAAATGAAAAAAAAAAGATTAAAAGGATTAAAGAATTGAATTATGTGTGTTTGTATGTGTAACTGGGGGTAAAAACCCGTGAAAAACATTGTGAGAGTTTTGCATGAACAATATCAGCCCCCACCAGCACGTGTAATTTTTCCTTAAAATTTTGAAAATGTAATAATTCAAAAAAATTTTTGAAATGGAACATAATACAACTTTTTCTTATAACAAATCAAAGAACACGTAGAATCAGCTCAATATCTGCAAGCTTCATTGAAAACTATAAAGGTCGTCATTCCCCAAAACGTTTATGTTTCCTCATGCTGCACAATCTCACCTCAGCTCTTTTTTTTTTTTTTTTTTTTTGGTAAAATGATCAATGAACACCATTGTTGAGATGAAACATGTCATTTATTTAAAATGACAAAAATAAAAAAAATATATACATAACTTGGTGGGGAAAAGGTCAAAAGGTAATAGCAAGTTGTTAAAAGGGAACAAAAACTAAACTTACCCGTATTTCATTTTATAATCATCAAGACCCACAAACAGCTCTAGAGACGGCAGCTAGCCAGATGAACGGACAGCTAAACAGACGGACGGACAGACGAAGAGGAAACCCATATCACCCTTATACGGGACTACTAAGTTCTATTTTAATTATGGTTAAGTAAGATGAGTTGAAAATTTCAAGGAAAAAACTTAGTTACGTCACATAGAGTTTGACGTAACTACCGGTATCGTTCAATAAACTTACCTTTACTACCAAACAGAGACACAGAAGTGAAACTAATTAAATTTTTCCTACCTTAAAGACGTTTGCGGGATTTTTTTGTGCGCATCTTTCTGCGAATCAAGCTCTTCAATAAAAATTGGTAAAATGGGAAGGAATGTTGGTAAAATCAGGTGGCAAATGCTGGCCGGGCCAAAGGACAATTATAATTTATAAAGGCATATCATTTTCTTTGTTTTTATAAAAAAAAAATAAATAATAAAATTTTAATTTATCTGAAAATTTCAGTTCAATTATATAGGTATTTTGTAAGAAATTTAAAAAAAATAAAATGCCCCGGTTGTAAAAAGGGCCTCTTTTTACCAGGACACACAAAGATGGCGCCGTAGAGATCTACACGCTGTCAAGCGGTCGAAACATGTTGAAAATGACTGATCCATGAGTTGGGGGGAGATTTGTGAAAAAGGGTACAATGAATAGAAGATTAAACATGATGAAGATACGTGAGGCTACTGTGTAAGTATACATTGATATAATAATTACACTTTTTTTGTTTTCATATGATTATTTTATCAGCGCTTTTATCAGCAACAGTGATGCATTTGATCTTTTGTCTTACAAAATGAGGCTATTGAGTAGCTATTGACATTTGACAGTATTGAATTAATTACTAATAAGTAATTGAAACCCTGGTTAAAAATTTTCTTTGGGTCGAACTTGCAGACTAAATATAAAGCTTATGTTTTTGATTTTCAGCAGTAAACAAAACACAACTTGGGTATTTATACAAATATTGATTTATAAATTTATAAATTTTATTACTAAGACTGGGTTTTTTTATTTTCAGGACTCAAAATGTTGCACAAACAGAAGGGCACACATGTAAATTTGAATGATGAATCATGGAAAAAAGGGGAAATCGTTAGTTGGATCATATGGCGAAACAAATGAACTGTTGGGATTGTGGGCACACACTGACTTTAAATAACATCGTAAATGAAAGGCGTCAAGGGTTTGCTTCAAACCTGACTATTACCTGTAGTGCGGTGTTCTGAATGAAGTAACAACTGGCAAGTCACACAGAGTTAATAAACGCGGCCCTGCTGTGTTTGACATAAACACAAAGGCAGCTTTAGGTATTGATAGTTTATATACCATTATAGTCAATTTTTAAATATAAAAATAACAATAAAAATTTTATGTGATAAAATTGAATACGTTGATTGACAGACATTTAGAACAATTGATCATTATAGTAGAGGGTGGGGCACTGTCATGATTAGCAACTGAAAATATGGGCAAACTTTATCTTGCTAAGAAGTTTACTTGTTTATTTATTATTCTGTTTTACCTTTTTCTTGTATGTACCTTATTGCAGCTGAAGTAAGAAAACCAAGCTTGTAGTAGTTCTACCACTATTTATAGTAGTGCTAACCTACATTATCTTTTTAAAAATTACCATCTGGGTAATAGCTTTAGAAAAAATGTCACCTTTATACCCCCCTTTTTGTGGTGCTTGGTACTAAAAATTTTTGTAACCCTTTGCACTCCTTCTGTGCTACATGTAAAACCTATATTTCATTGATATATTTCTAACAGCTTGCCTACTAGATTAGAATAATGACTCTTTTATCACTTTTATAAATGTAGCTTTGATAGAAACAATTATTTAAAAGCTATATTGAATTTAATTGTTTGATTTGAAAATATGTAATTTCTTTTCCCATATAAGAAAACTTTAATATTCCTTTTTTCATTTGCCCTAATTTCTACCCGTAATTTGTTGTTTTTGATTTTTTAACTTCTATTGTTGTTATTAACTACATACGATTAGATATATATAAAGTGACCTTAAATTATTATACAGGTATGCTTCATAGTGGATCCGGGCCCCACAGGTCACCAACTTTATGTCTTCCATAGAATAAGGGTATGCACCATAGAACTATGAAAGCCCGTGGTGTGAAGTGGAGCCACAAACCAATCTGTTGCCCAGCAGTCATGCAGTGAGGCCTTATTGGAGGAAAAACAGGGCAATGTATCAGCAAGAAGGTACATGCTATATGGTTTTTATATACCCAAAAGATCATGTTATGCCAAAGTGTCCATCATCTCCAACCTCTATAACACACTGAAATGACAGGTTTCCATACTGTTTCAAGTTCTGTAGGTCAAAGATCAACTTCACACTGATAGGTCCAAATTGGGGCTGGTTTATATATAACCCTTAGGCCAGATTTGATTACATGCTAAAGTGAGCTAGGATAAACACAATTTATAAAAAAAAAGGAATTTTATGAATAATTATATCATTTTTACTTTTGCTATAAAATATATACCGGTATACATTATTTCTTACGAGTCTTAAAATGAGTTTTTTTGTTTAGTGTAAATGAATCCAATGACGGTCAGCAGGCTCGCAGCTCTGGGGGGGGTTTTAAATACGACATGGGATGGCAGAAGCGTGGGGAGGAAGGCCTATAAAAGAAAACTGGAGTGGGAACATTAATCGGAACAAGCCGGGAAAAAATGTGGCTTTGGTGTTCGATCAAAGGATTGTCGCAAATGTTCCTTTTATACAAATATGGGGAAAACTCCTCCAAACATAAGTGCTGTAAAAATTGGGAGGGCTCGTCAAAAGCAATGGAGAGTAACGTTGCAGTTGAATTAGTGAACAAAATTGAAAAAAAAAATGTTGAAGTATCAGTGTTAGTTATGGATGACGACTCAAAAAAATGAAATCAATGAAGAAATTCCACATCCGGTGATCAAATGGAGTGACATTAGTCACACTAAAAAGCATCTTGGTAAAATTTTTTTCCAACTACAAAAGAAACACAAGAATTTCAACAACAATTGTGTCAAGTATTTTCAAAAATGCTTCTCTTACGCTATTGTACAAAATAAAAATGATACAGAAGCATTAAAGAAAAACCTAAAGCAAATAGTGCCACATGCTTTTGGAGAGCATGACCAGTGTGACTCAAAATGGTGTACTTATAAAACTAATCCTGAAAGTTCCCCACAAGTCCCTTCCATCTGGAAAAGATCTACAGGGTGATGAATTTAAAAAAAGACCTGAACATTATATTTGAAACTTTTTCAATAATGCTCACAAGATTTCCCCTGCTGCATCTACTAGAGATGTTGAATCATTCAATAATTCAATTGTCAAAAGCCCCCAAAAGACTGCACTATTCTTCATCATCTAGTTTGCAAAATAAGTTAGTTGTGCAGTAGCAGAGAAAAACATGGGCTCAACATACGTCAACAAAGTTAACGAACTGGTGGGTGTTTCGCCTGGACGGTTTTTTAAAAACTTGCAAAAAAAAGACAAAACGCGCAAACGCAGACTCGCGTATGAAAAAACAAGAGAATTAAAAAAAGAAAACTTGAAAGAAAATTAAAAAACAGTACCATGAATTCCGTTTAAAATTTGGGAAGGATAATTTCAGTCATCTGTTGATTTGACACAATCTGACGGCGAGTTTGTCAAAGAAATACCTGCTCCAAGCATTGTACCAACTGTCACTCCATGTATATTACCAAAGAAATATACCTTTGTGTATTGTGACATGAAACAACATTTTAATAAAACGTGTGATACATTCAGATTCGGCTGTTTCAGAAAATGGCAATTTTTGAAAAACATCTTACCTAGTCAACGAATTTTAACAGCAGTTCTCAAGTCACTGGACTGACTGTTCATGGAAATGTTTTGCATTTAATGGTACTCCTGTAACATCCGTTTCATTGCAACTTGCATTGGCATCATTTCTCATGGTTAGATGATCAAAAGCCTTGTATTTTTGTAGGACATAATTTCTTGAGGTTTGATTTACCTAGGGTTTACGAAATTTTGAAATTTGTCATTTTCTTTCTTTTTAACCAGTTGTATTAGGTGTAGTAGACACACTACTTCTGTTTTGAGAAGTTTATCCTGGTCTGGAAAAATATTCACAAGAGTTTCTTGTTACATATTTTTTAAATGAAAACTATGCAGCTCACAATGCTGAGGATGTTGTTCTTGTTCTTCAAAAAATTGTTCAACATGTAAAACCGTGCATAACTTGTAACCCCCGTTCAAGTATGCATACCTTTGGGTTAGAAGTACCTTTTTGACAAAATTGTAGATAAAAACTTAAACACCTTGTTAGTTTTATGCAATGATAAGATACTTTCAAAGCAAATGTGTAAAAAGATTGCTGAAAGTGGATTAAACTTAGGTCATCTAAAACTTGCTCACACCAGAGGTGGTTTAAAAACACTCTTGTCTGAAAAATTCGATGGGAAACCTATAAAAAAAAAATGTTTACTTGAAAAAATAAATAAGTATTTTGAAGACAAACAGTAAGGCAAACAAATTTTAGCTGAATGTAACAATAGACATTAGACGTTTAATTGGCTGTATTTGTACATGTATAGTTTTTTTGCATCTTAGTTTTACAAGTCTGTATAGCTAAAGATTTTCAAGCTTCTTGCCTTAATTTTATAGCAACAAGAATATAAAAAGTAACGGATGAGTTCAGCAACATCAGTTTGAGTGATGATAAATTAAAATTATGACAAGAATAGAAAAAATGTTTATATTGAAAAAAATGCCAATTCTTTATTATTATCGGCCATTTTATCGTGTATTTTTCCACGTCGGCAATCACTTGGGAATAGGCTCAACAATCGCAATCTTTTTCACATTTATTAAAGTTAATAAAACGTATAACAACAACAATCAGGGGTATCAGTTCCTCCCCACTCCCTACAATATGTATATTGGGAAACTCGCTAGATCATTACTTAGATAAACGGACAGACTCATATTTTGAAAATATCCATAAGATTGGATTTTATTGTATTTTCAATCAACAATTTAGTATCATTGGAATACTGAATGGAAATTGTGGGGGTTTGTGAATAGTTATTGAAAAGGGCAAGCGCAAAAAATTCTGGTTTGGATTCTTGCCACTTTAAAAGAAAAACAAGTAAATATATTTAATGCTAAATCACAGTTTAGTACTAGTATATGTTAACATATTTACAGGTTCTCTTATTCATCAAATCATAAGCTGACGATTTTATTTCATTTCACGGAAAACAATATGTGATATAAAAATCAACGTCTATAAATACGGGTGTGTATCATTACCGCTACATTTTCAAAATTTTCAATACCGCTACATAGTCATTACCGCTACATAAAAAAGTATACATTACCGCTACATTGCCTCTTTCGTTAACCAGCCACTTAGGCGTGTACAGTACAACCTATACATGCATAAAATCCGTTTCCCCTGCTCACCACAGGTAGGTAAAAGTAAGACTTTGAACAGGATGGATTTTTTTTTATTAAAATCAATTTTGTTTCATAAAACACGCAAAAAATTAAAATCAAGCACTGTTCATAGATAAAATTCTATAAATGACCGTTCAATGTGCTTCGGAATAAACATCAATCACAAAGCACTCTTCAACTTCTCGAGGATCGTAAAAACCCAGCCAAAGAAAACTTTTAACAACTGTTCAAATTCTGTTGATTAGAACTCATATACAGAACCATACCTGGCTAAATCGATATATGTAGCGGTAATGGATTGTTTTGGCTGATTCAATATGTAGCGGTAATGAGTTGAAATTTTTGGCAATGTAGCGGTAATGTTGATGGAAAATATGATTTATTTGAATAAATTTATTTTAAAATGATATGATAAATTTCTTTTTCCAATAAATTAAAAAATGTCCAAAAGAAAAACAATTCAGCGTATTGGGAATATCACTTTTTTAAATAAGAGGTCAGAAGAAAAAGATCGATAGAAAGAATAAAAAGAAAAGTATTCGAATTCAGTTTACTGTTTAATTTATTTTGCAGAAATAATGCTAATTATTAGAACTCATAAACATGCATGATTGTAATTGAGATAAATGCATTTAAATTCAAGTGAATAAATTAATTTCTTATATAACTAGGTCAATACACATACATGTTTCGGAATACAATTTTAAACCATAGTGTGTTATAATTAACCTATGACATTTAAAATGATAACATTTTATTCCGAAACAAGAATGATTAAAAGTGTCCAAAACTGATATTAAATTGATTAATGTACAAAAAATTTGCTTAATAAGTAGAGTTTTTATGCAAACATGTCCATATTCATTTACAAAAGATTGACATGCTTATAATGTTTTAAAAATGCAGCATTTTATGCTTGAGAAAAAAACATCGATTGCTCTCATAGTATCAGATGCACTTAAGGTAAAAATCCTACCCTAAAATGAACAAATGTTTGATTTCCGGAAAAAAAGAAAAAAAAAAAACTTTGACTACATGTAACTCTGATCTCAAGTATTCGCATAAGTATGTGCATAATTTATTTATAATAAGTGTTTTTGAAATTGAACACTATTTGCTTTAACATTAATTTTATCAGGAAACCATCTTATTTCATTGCTTTTTATTTCCATTAATTTGATTTTTTTGTTTTAATTAATTTGATTTTTTGTTTTAATTAGCTGAATTAGAATTTAAACACATGATTTACGGTACAGATTCCAGATTTCAAAAACATTACCAGTATCTTACTTTTGCATGACCAATTTATTTTCCTAATACACCACATGATACATGTAGTACTTAAACATTTCAAATAAGGCAAGCTATGATATCAACTCACAGAGATTAAAAATGAAAAGATATAAACTAAAAAAAAATACAATTTAAATTTGTAAATGTAAATGAAAATTTAAAAAAAACATATATTTTTCTATTATATTAATTAATTTGAATTATTTAAAATCTGTATCGAATTATTAATAAATATTTATGTTAATTACCATTCATAAAATGATCAGATTTTGCTTATATTATATTAATTAGCTTTCTTTCCAGGGTTCATCTGAACAGACTATAGGTCACCTGTAATTAATTTCTTTTGTTCTCTCCCTCCTCTTACCTGTACACCATTCCCACCTAGCCAAAACCAGTCACCTATACTTTTTTTTCAGAATTTTGGCTAAGTGGGAAGACACCATTTCAATAGGGTGGTGTAAATTAAAATCTTCATTAGTATAATTTTTTTTACCGAGTATACAAATTTTACATTTTGTTTTAAACTGAAGATTGGTACCTGTATAATCTAATATACAAGCACCTATGTTAAGGTCAAAATCTAGTAAATGCCTTTAGACTAATTTTTTTTTTTTACCTCTTTAGACTAATAGATCCATTATGACGTCATAATCAATTTCAACTTTCTTTTTCCCGTACTTTACGGCTTTAGCAGAATTATGTAGAAAATAGGGTATTTTCATGACATTCAATTTGAAATCATATGAAAAGTAAACCGGATACCTATATTTAATTTGACATTATTTTAAAGAAGAGGCCATGAACAAACAAATTACCGTTTTCTGAGAGACTGTAGGCAATCTGGATACATTTCCTTTGTCGAAAATAGTAAAAACTCCCATATTCATGACTGGTTTTCTTAATTTTGCATTGAAAATGACAGTTTAAAATACAGTTTTTCATCTTGTTTACCTACAATTTATGCCCCGAAACACCTTATTTGACCAAGCTAAAGTTTAAAGCATCAATAAAGGAATGTATTATGCCAGTAGCTGTAATTCGAATAAAAAATATATGATTTAACGAAAATATCTCTTAATATATCACTTAAAAATTCTTTTTCAAAAATGGAATAAATTGTGTCTAAAGAAATTGTGAATGTGAATGACAGGAGAGTTAGCAAAACTGCAGAACAAATAACAATAAATATACATGTAAATGTGATCTAGAACAAAAACATCAAGGAATAGTGCATATACATACATGCAGCTATAACGTCATTACTTATGTCACGTGAACTAACGTAATAATGATCTAACGTCATAATAGTTACTACAACAAAACTTCAAGGTAAAAGCCCTGTGAATGCAGGCCATTCTATAATCTAATTAATACAATAATCTGTATCCTTTATCATCTTTTGCTTTAAAATAACCTTTTTTTATTCCTTTATTTATTTATTTATTACAGGTGTATTAATAGTATTTCGGATAAGAAATGGATATGAATGAAATTCTAGATTTTGGAGAAAGTGCCGTTACGGATGTGGTAAGTGACAATCACGGACATATATATAAATAGAATTTTAAAAAAAATCTTTAATCCTTTCTTTCATTGTTGGACGAAACGCCGGTCAATGAGCTCAGTCCGATATGCATTTACACAATTCTATATTAATTTTTTTTTTCAGGAGACAAAACTTAATATTTTAAAATTCGATTACAACTGGTGCGATGCAGTCGAAGAGCATGAAAGACAAATGGAGGTATTCAGATACTACTATTGAGATTTAAAAAGTTTGAATCGTAGAATAATTCTTATTTAAATTGTTATTTCCTTTTTTAAACTCGATAATCAGTATATGGTGGTAATGGCACATATGAAAATATAGAGGTAACATAATTCTCTTCTTTTGGGGGTGGGGTGGAGGTTAGTTTATATAAGGGGCCCCTTTAAGATAATTTTTTAAATATAATTTTACAATAATTTACAACGTAAGATTTTCTAAAATTTCACTTGTGTGAGGAATAAGGAGACTGTAAACTTGTTGAATATATTACAAGAAAAAAAAATCAAACACACCTATCTTTAAAAAGATCTACTGTTCATACAAAGTACCTCCTTTGTAAATATATTTGATTCAACTATTAAAGTGGATGTGAATGAAGGTATGTTTTAAAATTTTATTTAGACGGAGAAATTTGAGACCTGTAAGTTCGACAACGCTGCAAGTGAAAAAGTCGAGGATAAGAGAAAAATTGAGGTATTTCAATACATTTTTAAAAAGGGCTGAGATCTAAAATGGGATAAAATTAGAGCTTAAGTTCTTGTTTTTTTTTTTTTTTTATAAAGTGAATTTTTAATTGTGCAAAAAAAAAAAAAAAAATAAAAAAAAAAATAAAAAAAAAAAAAAAAAAAAACAAAAAAAAAAAAAAAAAAAAAAAACAAACAAACAAAACAAAAACAAAAAACAAAAAACAAAAACAAAACAAAAAACAAAACAAAACAAAACAAAAAAAACCCCTTGCAAAATGCATTATTAACCGAAGGATATGACATTCAAATGTCCATCCAAAATCATAAAAACTTACATGTTGCAGTTGAAAAAAAAAACGGATACAATAATTAATGTACGAGGGCTGTTCAATAAATTATGTCCTGAACTGTAAGACATACAATACAGATATCATATGACATTAAACTTGACTTTCTCTCATTATTGAATCTTTACTGAATTTATAACAGTTTATGTGACCATTTTTCATCACATAGTTTCATCGTGAGAAGCTGGGAAACAAGGGCTATTCGAGACACTGCATTATACATGTAAATGAATGATAAAGAATCAGTAAACTAGAGTGAAAATAAAGGCTACATGAAAGCTGCTGTAAAACTTGTTAAAAATCCCAAAGAAATATTCACTGAAATATGTGTCATTTACAGCAACCGATGCCTGATTTATAGACAAAGGAGCAGGTGGATTTCAATGATAAAAAAATATATAATGGGAATCAAAAATGGGTACCCTCTTTGCCAACAAAAATTATAACAACTTATGTACTGTTTGCCAAATTTCAACAAATAATATTTGATGTATGATTGACTTTAAGACACAAAGCAAATTTGATAGACATCATATCGGGAGTAATTTACACTGTTTTTAAGAAACGTTTGATAGTAAAAAAAACTTGGTACTCAAAGGTCACCCTATATTTTGAAAAACGAGTGAAAACGACAGCGTGTACGAAAGTCTTAACACTTATTTTAAAATATCAGTAATTGTAGTTATCCATGTTTTTTTATATTCAAAATATTGGAGCATGAATCTATTGATTAAAATTGCGAAAGTCTAACAAAAGCAAAGGTATGTAAGAGCACAAAGAGATTTATATGCAATTTTCTTAAATATTAGTGGTATTGTTGTTCAAATTCGTATTCGGGGAGACAGTTTAATTTCTGAAGGAATCTAGAAAGCAAATTTTTTGCAAAAAAATCGAAAGGTTTATTAGAGGAAGGACCCAGAATCAGGAATCCACTGCATTAAATTTCTTCATGACAACGTCCAAACCCGCACGCTCTGAAGAGTAAAGGGGTTTTCGGGATACAGAAAGTTAATGTTTTTTCACATTAACAATATTCGCCAGATCTTTGACCTTTTGACTTGTTTCTATTTCCAAACTTGAAAAATCACCTTTCAGAAAGAAAAAAACAAGTCCAGAAAATCATTGGATCTGCCATTTTCCAGTATACTGGGTCATACCCAAAAATGAGTTCTAAAATCAATCAGAAATTAGATAAAAAATGTTACGGACATGTGTTTGAATTAAAAGAGTTAAATAAGTAAAATCATGAAGACTAAATCATTGAAAAGCGTCGTTTGCTTCTTTCTGAGCACCGAGGACATTATTTATTGAACAGCCCTCGTACATGTACATGGAAATATAGTTATTATAGTTTATGTTAATTAATGAATTTTCTCTTTAAAGCGATGTGCAGAAATTGAAAGAGAAGTAAAGTCCACTCTTTTCGGGAAAATAAAAAAGCGACATTACCGGCAGAAAGGAGCATACTGTCAGGTAGATTTTACATTTATATCAGATCCTTTGTCATTTACTAGTATATAATTTATCTACATTGTGTATTCTGAAAACGGTGTTTAAATTTAAACTTGTTTTTTCTCGTAGAAATGAAGAAGAGATGTTAGACAATCCCCTAAAAGATAAGGTAAGCATTGTTTATATCGTCATGCATGGTGTGATTTTTTTTGAGTTCTTTCTTTCAATTTCTAATTCGTTGGGGAACTATAGGGAGTTGTAGTGAAATGTTGATAATTTTTCTCGTCTTTTTTTTAAAATTATTTTTCTCGATATTTTCAAATAGGAGATTAATATCACGGATCAATGTGCAGAAATTGAGAGAGAAATTAAGAAACGTCTTTTTGGACAGAAAACAAACAGCGACATCACCGACAGAGGGGAGAATTTTGCCAGGTACGTAGAATCTACAATTACATCAAAATCTTTTAATTTTGTCACACATATACAGGTAGATTGTTATTTCCTGATTTATAAAGATGGTTAGTTTTGAATCCTTTTTTTTTTTCTTTGTAGCGAAGAAGCACAGATTTTTAAACACAAGCCCCTGAAAGAGCCCCTGCAAGATTTGGTAAGTACAGTTTTATTAAATTATTAAGGGGTGACTGATTTTGTTCTGATTTACGTTTCTTTCCCTTTTTTATTCGTTGTGGGCGGGGGATTTAGTGATAACATTTTTGGTATTTGTTATGGTTGAAAATTTTCAATAATTTCAAATAGGTTAAACCGAAGACATTAGCAAATATATAAATCAGTAATATGTATGATGAAATAAGGCGGTTTCTTTTATGATGAAATAAGGCGGTTTCTTTCAAAATAATGCTGAAGAAGAGGGATAAGATGAAAATACTCAAATGATAATTTAGAGGCCTTTGGTGCGATGCATATGTTAAAGTAACAGTGTATAGTAATATTCTTCGAGTTTTTAAAAAAAATTTGGAGTTACATGTAATTTAATATGCGCTTTTAAAATTTGCAGAGGGAGAAACTGGAAATGCATAAATTTGATAACCCGTGGACTGACGGTGTGGAGAAAGAAATGAAAACATACAAGGTATTGCAAAATAAATTACTGTCGAATCCATAAATAAATGAGGGACAATTTCTGTGGATTGCTTGAATTTCACTGGTTCGTTGGGGCAGAATTTCGTGTATTCCCCTTTGCCTACAGAAAGAAATATGATTTTGTAACTAACTTCTATTACCTTATGGAGGATGTTTATTCGTGGATGAAAAGTACTCACGAATCTAAACTATTTTCTTTTGATAAACAAAATAGGGAAAAAAGAATTACATGGTAGAGAAAAAAATGTTATCTGATCATTTGAAAAAAAAATTAACATTGGCTACAAGTATACCCCTAACTATTTTGTAGAAAATAAGAGCAACGGATAGAGCAATCAACAAAAAGACGAAGTCGAGTGTAAAGAAGGCCATCAAAAAGGAAACTAAAGACGACTTTCGAATTCTTAGGTAATGTGTTATATCGTAAATAAATTTTGTAGAATTTACTATTAGTTTTGAATTTCTTAAATTGCAAAACTTTAATGTAACAAATGCATGATGACCTGTGTTGATTTCTTACTTTAAATCTTTTAACAAAATATGTAGAATTTAAAATTTTTCTTTTTTATCTAGGTTAAAGTCAGTATGCTGAAATATCCTGTTTTTATTACGTTTTAAAATTCAAAACAAATGAATATATCAAATATTATTGCAAAGCTTTTACTTTTTACGCAGAGAGAGCCCAGAAAAAGACAAGAGAGAAAGGCAATCTAAAGTGCATTATGAAGAAGACATCCAAAAGGATCTTCAAACCATCCAGACAAAAGTATCTGAAGAAAATCAAGAGACCCCAAATCTTCAGCCATTGGCTACGACAAATGATGAGAGAAAGGTATTGCATACTTGTATTGCAGACTTTGACAACTTCCCTATCTTTTGTCTTTGCGTTAGCACACGAAAGCAACAGCAGGGAATTACAAAAGATATTTTACCTAATTTATATGAATTCAATTAAATCTGAATCTGGAATGTTTTTGATATGTGTCATGTTGTAAATTTGAATAGTGGATGGCAATGAATACAAAATTAGAAAGTTATAATCTTGTACATTTTCTACTTTCTGCCATCTAGTAAATTTACAATTTCAAATATGACAGTTTTTGTTGAAAAGTCGACATATGCTGTGTGGGCGGCAATACATACAAAATTAAAAAGAAATTAATATATTATCTTGTACATTTTGTAAATTTAAAATTTCAAACAGGACACAGTTTTGTCGAAAAGCAGACAAATGCTATCTATAATAGTATATATTTTAAAATTTCTTTCCCAAGCTTGTGATGTCTATGAGGTCTTTGACAATGAAGGTGACGATGATGTATTCATGCCGAGGAAACTTTTCCTGTTCAACATCTGTGATTTTAAGGTACTGAAAAAAAATTCTTAAAGCTTTTCACTAACTGTTTGAAAAAAGTGAGAGATAGAAACAAGTTGGAAACGAAATGATCTTGTTAATTCATTTGAGTCCATTTGTACTTCAAAAATTCCAAAATAAATTTTATGTGTGTGGCAGTTCTACAATTTTTCATGTAGCTTACTCATTACACGTATATCGACAATTAATTAATTCTTTTTATTTCATTGGATGTAGAGTCAAGAAAAAATGGCTTGATACAGTGGAAAAGCAAAAGACAGCAAAGAGCAATTGGATTTTTTAAAAACAAGATTTTACTATTTTAAATGGATTGTTTTGAGAGAAAATAAATTTGCTTTAGATCAACATTTTGTTATTGTAGAACACAGCAATGTTCATTATTTAATTATAAAACTGGAATGTTGATTAAACTTCCAAATTATAAGTTACTAGTGTACATGTGCGAAAAGAGAGTATAAGCTACATTGAGTAATGTTGTACATTACTCATAGTGATAAATTAAAGCAATAAAAATTGATTCAACGTTTACGAATCCATGATTGATTGATTGATTGATTGTATATTGTTTAACGTCCCTCTCGAGAATTTTTCATTCATATGGAGAGGCCACCACTTGCCAATGGAGAGCTGCAAATTTTGTCCTATACTTGGCACTAAGGGTCATTGAGCAGGGAGGGATCTTTTTTTTGCCAGCACATACTACGAAATGGGACCTCGGTTTATACGGTCTCATTCGAAGGACCGGTCTCCTCGTCGAACCCGCGACGTAAGGAGATTGACTTCTTATTTTGCGACTCTAGAGCAGACGCTCTAATCACTGCGCCAAGCGGGCGACTACGACTCAATGAAGACAACTCCAATTGTTAATGAGAAAGGTCTTGTGTTACAATTTTGAATTCAGTGAATTTAAAACTAACTATAACACTCTAGATAATTATAATTAGTTTCAAATTCTCTCAGTTCTAAAACTTTAATGTAACACTTGTACAACTAGAAATTACACTGTTTCAACTCAACTGTCTTGAGCAGTACAACCTTAGGCTCGGATGTTTCTGAACATCTGTTCATCAGAAATTAAGGAGGAACATAATTGGTTGATGAAATTCATTGTTGTACAAACAAAACAATATCTATTTTCCTGCTTTAAACAAAACAAAAAACTATATGATAACAGTAAACCAACTTTTATTCGCGTGCGAGAAATTATCGCGAGTTTCGTCATCGCGAATATCAGTTGCTGCGAACCGGTCTTTAAAGTCTCTGTTTGAAATACGTGTATCTCATTGATTATATTTCTTTTATTTCACGCTTGTTTAAAGTCAGAAGGGGAAGTGTGAATGTGTAAGTAAATGTGAGCAAAAATCTCATTATGTCACTTAAAATGTCTTCTATCTAAAATTAAACAAGATGTGTTTGTGAAACACTAAGCGCCCGGCGGCAAATAAGTTAAAAAAAATTTAGCATATAGGTCACAGTCAAGGTCACAAGGTCATTGATCTTGGTGTCATTTAAAAGAACTTGATTAGTGAAGTATGCATACCAAATATGAAGTCTCTATCTCTCATGGTTCAAAAGTTATGGTGAAGGTTCAAAAAAGCTATTTTAAGCATATAGGACACAGTCAACGTCACAAGGTCATTGACCTTGGTGTCATGTGGAAGGGCTTATTTAGTGGAGTATACATGCCAAATATTAAGTCTCTATCTTTCTTCGTTCAAAAGTTATGGTGAAGGTTAAAGTTTGCCGACAAAAAAGCTATATTTAGCGTATAGGTCACAGTCAAGGTCACAAGGTCATTGACCATGGTGTCATTTAAAAAAGCTTATTCAGTGGTGTATGCACACCAAATATGAAGTTTCTATCTTTTATGGTTCAAAAGTTATGGCGAAGGTTCAAGTTTGCAGAAAAAAACTATTTTTAGCATATAGGTCACAGTCAAGGTCAAAAGGTCATTGGCCTTGATGTCATTTAATGAGCTTAATTAGTGGAGTATGCATACCAAGTATGAAGTATCAACTATTCATGGTTCAAAAGTTATGACGAAGGTTAAAGTTTGCAGAAAAAAAAATATTTTTAGCATATAGTTCACAGTTAAGGTCACAAAGTCATTGAACTTGATGTCTTTTGAAAGAGCTTAATTAGTGGAGTATGCACATGCACACCGAATATGAAGTCTTAACTATTCATGGTTCAAAAGTTATGGCGAAGGTTAAAGTTTGCAGAGAAACAGACAAACAGATAAACAAACAGACAGACAGAGAGGACAAAAACAATATACGCCTCGGATCTTTCGTTCCGGGCGCATAAAAAATTATAATATGTAAAAAAAAATCAGAAGGAAAATGAGCGCAATTCATTATGTCCGTATAAGGAATTCGTTAAATATCTATAGCTGGGGATCCAAGAAATTTTCCATATATCCATGAATTCGCAATAACTTGTGTTCGCACTAAACAAGTTTTACTGTAATTAGCTAGAAAAAAATCCAACCAAATAGCAAAAATGTTCTTTTTTTGCCTCGAGTCTTTCCTATTAAACGAAATATGAATCGTTGTAAAAGACTGAAAAAAGGTTCAACGGAATACACTGTACATGTTCCTGGAGTTACTTTCACGGACGTACTAGTCTATGTATAGCCATGAAATGTGACTCCTAGATTTAATTATATACCGAGGTATCGCCATGGACAATACGTACTCTAGGGATATGCAACTTCTTACAATTAATCGGATATCAACAATAAGATATAGTTTTAAACTCTGTTTGAATTGAGGCATCAAAGACTGTGTTAAACTTATTCTGTTCTACATATTCATTTTATATAACAAAAAAAAAAAAAACAAAAAAAAAAAAAAAAAACAAAAAAAAACGAGTGAAAACAGTTTTTTGAAGACGTTCCAGTTAAAAAATCTCCCAATTATTGTTTGGTTTGGCTATACATGTTGTTTCATTTCATTGGATTTTTTGAAATTTTCAGGCAATAAACACATGATTTCACAAAGAACAGGGACATGCATCTTAAAGATAAAGACACAAATTCATTGGCGCACCCCATGTAATTTTGTAGATGAAGAAATGCTAGTCTACAAAGGTCTGTCCCTCTATACTATAAAATCAACATAGTATAGAGGGGTAGAATATCTAGACTATAATTTCTTCAACTACAACATTAATGAGGAACGCCTATGACAAAATTGACCACAACATTTTGGTCACACAGGGGGTTGGGTGAAATGTTCTGTTCTTCGATTCATTGTGCTTTATTCAAAAATATCGAATCGCCAAAAATAGAAAATGTTGCGTCTTATATCTTAATTCTTATACACGGAGTTAAGGGCAGCTGCTTCCATATGAACATTTCAATATTCATTTAAAAGGGATAGTTCGACATTCTATAATGTAAGCTTTACATTATTTTTACAATCATAGATAAAGCGATGCTGTATACTAGTACAATTGTACATTGATCACTGTTCGAATTTGAAGAGGGTTCAAAGTAATAGGTATTCTAATTCCCAGTGTTAGCAAGTGCATGTGGTAATCTTTACCGAAATCATTAAAAAGCAACTTTGTTATTGTTAAGTATGAATTTATGAGATTTATAACATCATGGACGTTTTGAAAACATTGGTTCATTTGAAAATATAAGCCAAACGACTTAACGTTAGACAGTCATTTTAAGTTAATGAGAAACACATTCACTTTCATAAAAAGAAAACAAAATCAGCGTCGAAACTAATACAAGACGTAAGTAAAAAAGTTAGACGATTGATTTTACAAGTACAGGTACTGTATTGTATGAGAAGTAATTTTTAAAATTTTTTTACACACAGTCCTCAACAAAAAATGTTAATAGCGAACGGAGAAGTCTCATCAAAAATAAATTTGTACTTACTCTTTCTGAGTTCAAAACAGTCTTCTGCATTACATCTATATCCCTTACAGCAAGCATGACATATTGGAGTACCCTGGTCACCATGAATGACTCTTCCAGGTCGATGCCCGCCATTTTCGTTTTCTAACATTGCATGACATACCTAACAAAAATGTTAATGATAAAAAGACAATGCAAGTGTAATAGGAATAGATGAAAAGATTAACAATAAAATGCTTTCTTTGTTCATAGTATGAGAAGTTGCAGAAAAATTGATAACCTGTGTAAATAATAACGGCAATTAAATGAATGTTAATTCCAATGCTAACGTGGATAGAAAGACATTTTTATTCATGTCCACATCTGCACAATTAATCTTTTAAAGAAGGATTCAGCAGATTAAACATTGTGCAATGATATATTACTATTCTAAGTTTCATTGATGGAAGAGCTACCATTCGATAAATCTATTCAGGCGATACATGTATGCTGAATGTCGTTTATCGAATGATAAACGGTAATGTTGTTCTTAGAAATTCATGGAATGTAAATATTTGCTAATTAAGAAACTTTATATGAATAAATATCATCTCTATCTCAACGAATTTTACTTTTTCATACTAAAGTTTCTTTTTAAAACTTTCAGTTTTTTTTTCAAAGATTACTTAAAATTTTTCAAACATTTCTTATGAACATTTCGTTGATTTTGCGCACGGTGTATGTGGCAGTTTCGATAAAGTCAAAATAACGCTTTTTTACGTGAAGTTTTAGAAAATCAAATGAACGTTACTTTTGCTAACATTTTTTATGAAGGAAAAATAAAAACCAAAACCTTTGAAGAGTTAGGGCTAGGGCTTTCATATTTCACATATTTAATTTTTGTGGCAAGACCTTTCATTGGATATCAAGAACTTTGACCTTGAAGTTTGACCTTCTTTTAAAAACTTTAACCATGGTCATAACTTTCGAATAGGTGGTGCAAGGGCTTTCATATTTCACAATTGTATTTCTTGTGAGAAGACCCTAGTTCGAGTAATAACATATTTAATAGCATCTATTTGTGTATACAAAATAGATGCCTTTATTTTACGAGAAAAGTATATATACTAGTTTATAGGTCCCATGTATTTGTTATTTGAATGTTGGCTTTTAAGGGTCGGGTTTGGTTGACACATCAAGTGTTGTATATAAAAGGTCGGGTTTGTTCTTCACATTCCTTTTTCCTGAACCTTTCAAAGGTAAAGACGCATAACAATTGCTTGCAAAAAAATACATAAAATGTTGTTTAGTAACTTTAAAAAATCGTATAATTTTCCATTTATGCATTGTTCTAAACCATTTTAACGCTTTTATTACTATTGATGTGCAATAATTATGACGGATGAGATTGGATTCAAACACTTTACAAAGCAGACGACGCGCACGCGATTATACTAAAAATCGTTTACTTATACGTTTGTATTGTTTTACAATGATGTAATGTTGGTTATTAACATGAATAACTTTCTTTTTGTTTCATACTGCTTCGAAACCCGGCAAATGCAAACTAGAATAGGTCCTATGCATGTGAACAACAATAAAGAAACTCGGTCGGAGCTTCTCGTGGAGATGGACCCAAATACAAGACTACAAGTCAAAGAAAAGCATAGAAAATTATCTTTAAATCGTTTGGAAAACCAGACATTGAATATAAGTATCATAACAGATTCACAGTCCAGTATATCAGGTACATCAATCACCTTTTCATTGCATTAGTTAGTTGAATGTGTATCCATTTATAACTTGAATTGTCTTTTCCACCGTAGATTGACACCAAATTATTAGCAATGTCTGCCAGCATAGATTTTGATGTTGCTTCCATAACTATTTGTTTAGAAATTTTAACTTTCAAGCATCTTCGCTAGCCAAGGGTTTCTGATACTCTCCTCTCCTCATAAACCCTTGGCATACGGTGAAGTCAAAAGACGGGATTGTTTTCCGTCACGTGATCTCGAATCTATCAGGTACGCACAGATTGCGTCATCGCCAGAAATCTGAAGCTTCAATATAGAATTTAGAAGATATTGGATGACACCATGGCTATTCATAGATTTGAATGTTATCTTACGAATCGTTGTTTACTTGCTTTTTTCATTTTCGAGATTAAAAAGTGAAGATGTATCCCGAACGCAAATATCGTCATTTACAAAAAACAATTGCTGATTGGTCGACCTGGGTGTACTAAAATCCAATCAGAACTCTGGAAAAATACCAATTTCTATGAACACCGTAGGCCAAGGGTTTATGAGGAGAGTAGGCCTAGCGTATCAGAAACCCTTGGCTAGCGAAGATGACTTTCAAGATTAGAGAGGGAAATTATAAAACGACTGAAAAAGAATTTTAAAGGAGAAGAAGGGGGGGGGATTGATTGATTGATTGATTGTATACTGTTTAACGTCCCTCTCCAGAATATTTCACTGATATGGAGACGTCACCATTGCCGGTGAAGGGCTGCAAATTTAGGCCTATGCTCGGCACTTACGGCCTTTGAGCAGGGAGGGATCTTTATCGTGCCACACCTGCTGTGACACGGGGCCTCGGTTTATACGGTCTTATCCGAAGGACCGCCCCATTTAGTCGCCTTTTACGACAAGCAAGGCGTACTGAGGACCTATTCTAACCCGGATCCCCACGGGGTGGGGGGCTAACAAAACTTAGTACCAGAAATCAAGTGGAAAACAAAATGAAATTAAATATAACAACCAGTAAATCTTACAAATTAGGTTGCAATAAAATAATCTCCCAAAATAGCTGCAGATCTACACTCAAATAATAAAATTCAACATTGATATCTCTCAAAATAAGGACTTGCGGTTGCCTGAAACTTGTTTTAAACTACAGTCAAAATAATCCAATAGATTGTTTTGAGATGCTCTTGTAATGTTAGGTGCAGATAATGCAGCAGCTTAATTTTTTCATATGTAACATAAGAAGAATGTGTCGGACCCATTGCACATTTTCATTAAATTTCTATTTGTGAAATTATATTCAATTTTTTTGTTGCAACATTTTGTTTGACTGTAGGAATAGAACTTGGTGAGTCTTTTAAATCCAAGTAACATTAGGTATTACTTGCTACATGGCTAGAACTATTAGGCTTAAGGCATTATTTAAAATATGGCTCAGAACAATAAGGCATTAATGACAACCTGGCTGAAAACTACTAGACATTACTTTTGGCCCTGTATGCCTTAACCTATTTGCTAAAAATAATTAGGCATTAACTATATTATATAGAATTATTAGGCATTACTTACAACATGACTCAGAACTAATAAGTGTAAAGACCTATAAAATAATGACCCCCATTGAAAAATGACCCAACATAGCTCATTGGCTCATTTTATAAGTGATTAGGCATTACTTACAACATGACCCCCTTTAAAATAGAAAATACACTCTTTGATATCTTTTTTTACAGCGATAATTTTTACATTTTTTGTAACCAGAAAAATACAAAAAGTCGTATGAAATAATAAGGAGATTCACGTAGTCTTTCAATGCTAAAATTGTGTTTGAAAAGAGATTCTTTAATTGTCAAGTAAATAAAATTTCTTTTTAATATTCCTTCTTATAATGTTTGCTTAAAGAATGATATTCCACTTGTTTTTAGAAATCAAACCATGCAAAAATCAGGTTTAAATACTCTTTAATAGGAAAAATTAAATTTTCCGTCATTTCAACTTTTAGTTTGTTTAAGTTTGTCAAATCCTATTTGACAATGAAAGAGGAAGATATTTTATCCCCCCCCCCAAAAAAAAGAACATTACGTTAAATCAAAACAAAAAAATAATAATAAATGAAAAGCAAAAATATAAATAAAACTCTATACCTTTCAATAATTCTGAAAGAGGCTCTAGATAAAATATTGAAATGAAGTTAAGCCTTCACACAAGTACTATCATATCATAATTTACTTCGCCATGATTAAAGCATACTTTAAATGTTGGTGGAGGTATACTTGAAAGTATTGTGGCAAAGTAACAGTTAAAAATTAGTAGAATAGTAGATTATTTTTAGCTTATTTTTAATTCCTTCTTATAGAAAAATAAAGGTAGGGTGGTTTTTTTTTTGCTTTTGTTAAATATCGACTTACTCCTAAATAAGAAAGGGGGTGGGGTAAGTATAAGACCTAAAAATATGCTCTGTAAAGCTATGGGCTAGTGTAAAATACACAGTCATTCTAATGCAAAAACTATACATGTAGACATAAACTTTTGATTTAGCACACAGTATTCATTACATTTCTTTTAACGTAGAACCTACTTCGTATGACATCATAACTTGTTAATGTGTTAAACCTGTGCTAACCCATTAAGACGTCATAATTAATTCAATGCCACTTTTTCCCGTACTTGACAGTTTCAATAAAAATGGTAAAAAATACTGCATTTTGAAATTCACAGAATTCAATCATGCCAACATAATCTTGATTCAATTCATATATTTTTTGGTTTATAATGCTTAATGGCAATATATTTCTGGAATAAGAGAAAATATGTAGGCACCTTTTATTTACTAGATCTAGACCTGAAGTTGACAAACCCAAGACTATCTAGTGTAATGAAATTACAATGTACATACAACTTTCTTTATTTTGTGTCGTATAATTTGAATGGTATGTAACCATTTTGAAGGAATGCATAAATTGTAGCTTTGAAATCTTTAAAGTTGCCAGCTATATAGTGTAATATCTTGATGAAATGTGTCTAAGTCAAAGATGTACGTGTTGTAGATCGTTTGATCGTGTGTACATTTTTGTGATATCTATAATGAAATGATGTGCATTCCTTTTAACAATTATTTGTTACCTATTCATATTTTTGGTGTTTGATTACAATTTTTCTATTAAATATGATCTTTTTAAAGAAAAAGTACAATTTCTGATAAATATTTAATCTGAAAGTAACCCCAAACAGTCATTTAATTATTAAATCCCGTGTAAGTGCAAAAAGGTCAAGAATATGAGTATCGGTAAATAGCCTATCTTTCATTAGTTAGAGGGGAAAGGTATATATTTTAATCATTTTTTGTAATCATTTGGCTATGTTCTTCATCATATTGAAGATTGAAAACATTGTGACAAAGACGTCTAAAAAATATTTACAAATATAGGGTGAATAATTGACTAAAAATAATAGAGTTCATTTGACTATTTTTTTAATGGTGGACTTATCTTTTATGTTAATTGAATAAAAAAGAAATTATTCTTGATAAAATATTGTTTAATATTATTCAGTTAAAAAAGTTTATAAACGACGATGTTTGAAGAAGTATTTTTGTGATTTTTCATATTCCCTTTATGACAAGTACCCCTAAAAATATTTGAAAATGTGAAGTCGCAGTATGTAAATACCCTACCAAGTTTCACAGCCTGTTCTAGATTAAAAAACAAGGAAACATATCATGATATCTTAACTGATTGATAAGCAAGTACTAATTTATCATTTTGAAAAGTTTGAAAATCTTGTGACAAAGACTTTTCCGACATAGGTTCTACCTTAATTCTTGTTTTACTCCACCCTTTTACTCAGTTCTGAGTATATTTTTCAGAGAATTTAATATGAAAATCAGAACAAACATTTTCATTGTTGTAACGTCTTCTTTATAATGTATATTAATATGAAAAGTTAATTGAAGACCATTTCTTTTTATGTCCCCGTAATCGAAGATTCGGGGGTATATAGTTTTATCGTGTTCGTCTGTATGTCCGTCTGTCTATCTGGCGGTTTGTTTGTCCGCAAAAACCTTAACCTTTACCATAACTTTTCATTTATTGGAGCTATGACTTTCATATTTAATATGTATATTCCTTGTGACAAGACCTTACTTTGGGTACCACCAAATTTGACCTTTTGACCTTTACCTTGGAGTTTATCCCATTTTACACAAAAATGCCAAATTTTTACTTTGGCCATAACTTTTAAACGGTAGATACTAGTACTCTCATACTTCAAATATGTAGTTTTTTGGCATTACCTTTCATTGGATACTAAAAACCTTGACCTTTTGACCTTGACCTTGGAGTTTTCCGTACTTATGATTTTTTTTTACCTTGGCCATAACTTTTGAACGGTAAGGGCTAGGGTATTCATACTTCACATATGTAATCCTTGTTACATTAAACATTTTCTTAAGAAATCATCAACTTTGACCTTTGAGTTTGACCTACCTTTCAAAAACTTATCCTTAGCCATTACTTTTGAACAAGTGGTGCTAGGGCTTTCCTATTTTGCAGTTGTATTTCTTGTGAGAAGACCCTACTTTGGGTAACAATATATTTAAATTGCATTTAAGAAAAGTTTAATCTTCGCTATGTTGCCATACAGGGGCATAGCTGTTTCACAAACACATCTTTTTATATATGAGGATTTGCGGATAAGAGATGGATACCTCAAAGCGTAACAGACGGACGGACGGACATCCCAATCACTATATACCCTCCCGCTTTTCAAGCGGAGGATATAATAATATATAATACTGCTGATTTTTTCTGTCAGTTCGATGATTTCCACCATCAAAAAACAATGTTTACCTAACCCTTAAGGCTTGATAAATCTTTTACTCCTTTAGATTCTGAATCATTGCATTTACCTTAAAATATAGCTATAATTGTATAATGTTATGAGATCAACATATCATCAGTTTATTCCCAATAAGCTCAGGTGAGCATTTTGGCCAATATGCTTCTTTATCCAATTTTTTTTTTGCCCCCTAAAAATTTTAGCTTTAATCTACAGGGGGTCATTTTTCTACGGGGGTCATTTTTCTTCACGTGGGTTCTGCAAATTTTTAGGGAAGTGACACTTTTTCTACGGGCAAAAGGGTCATTTTTCTACGTCGAATAATGACCGGGGGTCATTTTTCGCTGTAAAGTGGGCTTTACATGAATTAAAAAACAGAATATTTCAATTTTACTGCCTGAAACTTGTACCTAGACCCTAAAGTGTTTAAAAAATCTAAAATTTTCAACCAAATAATTTTTTGAGTTTTGAATAAAAGTCCTGACCAATTTATGTGAAAAGGACTAAATATGGAAGGCATCAAAAATAATATTCTAAACAAGCGATGAAAATAAATTGTCTGTACTAAAGTTCATGCTTAAGTTAAAAGATGTTTTGTAGACACTTATTTTTCGGAAGAAAAAACCCAGTCCGTCAAAAATTTTGTCAAACAAATTTGTAAAAAGGTAAAAAAAAAATTCTAATTGCCTTTTTCTTTTGGTAAAAGTTGATAATTGATAGTGATAAGAATGTGAAAAAAAATACTTTTTTAATGGCCTGAGAGGTCAGAAAAGTGAATCAAAAATGCTGATTTTCGTTTTCAGTCGGGGGGCTTCGCCCCCCCTGGGCCCCCTACCAGGGCTCTGCCCTGGACCCGCTGAAAAAATTCACAATATTTTAGCCCCCAGACCCCTCGCCGAGACTGGTTTCCTGCTATTCCATCTATTTTTCCTTCTATTGAAAGTCTTATTGAAAATCATATTGAAAACACTGAGAACTGTTACTTAGGCATTTCAACATTGCTCAAAATTATCAGGCATTAATGCCAACATTTTTCAGGTTGACATAGTATATATCTCAAGTTTGTGATGAATGTAAATAAAAAGGAGAATGAAGTACATATTTTTTCCAGAGTAGAGTTGTTATAGTTATTTAAATGCACCCAATCTAATGTTGTCAAAACCCCTGATATTTATAAGGCAAGTGATAAGATCAGTTGCATATCATAAATTTTATAGATTTACACTGAAATAAGGTATCCTACTCATTATATTAGATGACTTTAAGAAGGAATGAGATCTTAATTTGGGGTCAGGGAGCAATTATCCTCTGGAATGTGCCTTTCTCAAGTCTGTATTTTCTAGGAGCTTTCTGTTATTGATTCCATTTGCTAGCTATTAATTAAATTGGAAACAAAAATAGTCATTGAAATATAGTAATAAAAAGGTGAAAATAAGGAAGGGGGCATGTTCATTGTTAAACAACATAATGTATCGATTCATATTGATTTTTTTTTTAAATCATTGAATGAAAAGAAAAATACAAAATACTTATATATAACCATAAACCATCCATTGCCTTTGACTGAAATTAGCTTTGATAGCTTTGTTTTGATCCAATAAAGTGAAAAGGAAAGGTTGGAAATTGCAATATGCAGTCCAAGAAATGTAAAGACTAAAGAATGCTTTGTAATCATTTATAAATGAATATATTTTGGTTTTTAATAATTAAAGCAAAAAAGAAATACAGTCAAATCTCATTTTCTTAAACTTTTGGGATCAGGAAAACCTTTCAGTAGAGATATTGGATATTTGAGATGTAGGTAGACATGACCTTCCAGATCAGTTCAGGTTACTTAAGATAACAGTGTTGGAAATACCAAGTTAAATTACAATTACTTCTAGAATCCAAATAAACTGATAGGACATACAACAGAATGTATGTTGCAAACTAAATATATGGTCTTAGACTTATTTAAACTAATTGGTTATATTTACACACAATAGGTGACTCAATTAGGCAAGTTCCTTAAATCCATAACAATGTATCATTTATTTATTTTTTCAGAAGAGTTCTCACAGTTAGTTTATGTTTTTGGAATTTTATACAGATTGCTCAACCTTGAATATGCATTTGGCTTAATTTTTAAGATGTTCAGGCTATCAAAGTTCCTCACAGTGTGCTTACATTTTGTAATTTTGTTATTACATGTATTATGCAGATTTTAAAACTTAAGAATGTGCAGTGTCCCTTGGGCTTGCATTTAAAATGAGTTTCACAAGATGTGTGTTTTTAATCAAAATACTAATAAGAAGGATCAAGTACATATTGATAGCAGTCCATGTAATATGTGTATTCAGGCTCATTGCATATATAAAAAAAATAATGAAATAATAAAATAAAATATTTCCATTGGATGTAATTAATAATCAAACATCTATACCTTAAAGAATTTTAGACTTTGCCATGCATTTTGTGCTACACTGTAACACAGTGGAACAATGTGGTCATATAGAGCTGTAGAGCTCAGATGCACATACATGTATCACAGGCATTAATAATATTTATTGAAAGAATCTATGTGAGAGGGAAGGGACTTAGTCAATTAGCACATAAATAAGGTAAGTCGAGTACACTAGTGTTGCAAGCATGGGAAATGAAATTGCAGCCAAAAATCCTAGTTTGAAAATGGCATCAATAAGTGCCAAATATCTTCATAGAAGCTTAATTGGTAAGCAGGATATACAAATTGGAATACATGTACTGGACTTTTACGATTGACGCTTACTGGCTCCTTTAATATAAATATTTAGCTCAATATTTCATTAAACGTAAATAACGGGTTATTTACATATATAAGTATCAGGTAATGTATCTTTGACCACAAGAAAGGTTTTCTTATGCATATCAATTCTGTATTTCCGTACATATCATTTAAATGTCCAAGAAAAGTCAATATGCTTCCAAAAGTCTGATTTACATCTATCAGATATTGTCTTTCAAAAATGATGATATTGTGTTTCACAGGCATTTGTAACCATCTGTAAGTAGTGTTATACCTTCTTGTAATTGAATATGATTAAGAATTTCAAATTGTTCTGCTTAAATTGGCTAAACAGAGAGTGAGTGTGTCGCCTTCGGAGATATAAAATTTGTTTTTTCAAACAGCAGGACATGGCTTTCCTAGCAATTTTTAAACAGGACTTATGATATAGGTAGTTCTCTTAAGTGAAACTCTCCCTATTTGGTTTTAAAAAACCCCAGATCTTTAATTTTGATTAATTACAACAAGAGCATTGCAAGGTTGCTCCTGACAGACACTTCAGAAGGAGTTAATAGAAAGGTAAGTTTCTACAAGACCAAAGCTTTATTAGGCACTGAGGAATCTAAGGTGAGATACATCATATTTGGTAAGGTTTGATTGCCTTATGTGTTGTAAAACCTTTTCTAAATTAAGGGAAAATCAAAATACTTTATTCTAAGTCTTCTGAAGGACTTGCACATCAATGAAACAAGACGTGTGCAAGTATCTAGCTGGAAAGGGGGGTCTTGGCAGTATTGGTCATGGAACAGTTGACTTGCTTTGCTTCCCCCAATGTGTGGGGTGACGGCAAACTGTGCCAACTTGCAGCCATGTGGCATCTGCGCACACCAAGTCAACTGATAACTGAATGTTTGTGTGAAACTTGTAACAAACTGTCACCTTGTTGAGTGATAATTTCTAAATAGATGACTTATGATAGGACGTTCATATTAGACACAAAATGTCATAAAAAATGACATCTCACCCAAAAAGACACCGAAAGCGGGGGACCACAATTCTTGGAATTTACTTGTTTATTCAATTATTCAAATCTTTAAAAAATGTTGACAAGGGCAATAACTTCATCATTCAGGCATTTTCTTTATTGTACTTCTAATGTAAAAAAGTTTCCCAGATATTCACAATTCAAAAGTTATCTTATAAGTAGCAAGTATTTAGGAACTTACAGCATCATGATTATGCATTTGAATCAGTTTTTACATTATATTTATTAAACTGTGTACAAAAAATGTACGACTTTTTATGCTGACATATGCTTCTGTTTATTTACGTCTCCCATCTTAAATAATTTGGGGACCTATACATTTTTGGAAATAATTGGTCAATTTAAACTTTATCAAATGAAAATAAATTCAATTTTTGTACTTTTAACCATTAAAATTGTGAGGGTGGAAAGACATTTTAAAAACACAGACCAAGGAAAATTCCAGAGGTGGAATCAAGTGCCTCTGAGGAGTGAGCATTTTCTGTTTTAAAACAAGTCACACCTCTTTATGCAATCTAACCAGAGGGCGTTTTTTTCGCTCCCTCTGGTGAGAGATTGCTCTTTATGCTCAATCTCATTCTGTTCCGAATCCACAATAATCACTTTTCATTTTAAATAAAAAGTAGCGGATTCGGAACTTAAGGATAAAATGAGTCAACGAATTGCACCCAAATGTTAAGATATATTTGCTAACAAGGCCATTATAACGACCATAGAATTTTTAAAAACTGACTTCAGGGAAGGAAGGGTGTTCGAACCATGTAACATCAACTAATCTGTGCATAGCCTGTCTCGGCTTAAAAATGAAATTGCAATAGAGCATGCCTTTGAGTTGCTAACTTAAAGTTGGAAAACCATATGCAGGTTATAGCGGAATATTGCGTAAATAATTATGGAAATTTGAATTTTCAAAATCTGAAGTTCACTCGTTTGATATATACAATTTATTTGCTAGTAGGCCCTTAATCCGTCTATAGAATAACATCCAAATAGATCATGTGGCAGATTCTGTGGTGTCTTTAATTTTTATTAACTGGGATAAACCAAGCCGACATATGAATAGATTTTTTTTTCTAGTGTAGCGGTTTTTAATAAATTCTTCATAGAAAAATCAGTAAAATTTTAAAAACAGATCAGCTGATATAGGAGCACAATTTGAGCCCATAAAATTTCCAATAGTTGAAAGATAAGTCTCCAAAGACTACATAAAAGGCATCGATGATCGAGGAAATCCAGCAACTTTCAATAACAACTTTAGAGTATTTGTGCGAAGAATCAGGTGATTTTTATACCCCTATAATCCAGGACATAAAGTTCATAAATTGCACTGTCCGCCTAGCTGTTTGTCTTTCTGAAGCTGTCCGCAAAAACTTTAAACTTGACCATAACTTTTGAATGAATGGAACTATGGTTTCCATATTTCACATATACATGTAATATGTATTCCTTATGACAATGTTTTCTCTGAGGACCATTATATTTGACCTTTTGTTCTTGACCTTGAAATTTGACCTTTTTTTGCATAAATTCCCAAATTTTAACCTTGAACATAACTTTTGCACAGTTGACGCAATGGCTTTCACTCTTCAAATATGTATTTATGTTGACAAGACTTTTTGTTGGATAGATATTATAAATTAAATTTTTGTCCCCCGCTTTCGCGAAAGCGAGGGGACATTAAATCTCATTCGTCTGTCCGTCTGTCTGTCCGTCAGTCTGTCCGTCCGTCACAAAAACTTTAACCTTGCCCATAACTTTTGATTTAGTGGAGCTATGATTTTCATATTTCATATGTGTATTCCTTGTGATAAGACCTTTCTTTGGGTACCACCAAATTTGACCTTTTGACCTTGACCTTAGAGTTTGACCAACTTTTACTCAAAAATTCCAAACTTTTACTTTGGCCATAACTTTTGAATGGTAGGTACTACGACTTTCATATTTCAAATATTTATTCTTTGGGACAAGACCTTTCATTGGATACCAACAACATTGACCTTTTGACCTTGACCTTGGAAATTTACGTACTTAGGAAAAAACTATAACCTTGACCATAATTTTTGAACAGTAAGGGCTATGGCTTTTATACTTCACATAAGTTATTCTTGTAAAAAGACCTTTCACTGGATACCAAGAACTTTGACCTTTTGACCTTGACCTTGGAGTTTTAACTACTTTTTAAGAATTATAACCTTGGTCACAACTTTTGAACAGTAGATACAAGGACTTTTATATTTCACATATGTATTCTTTGTGGCAAGACCTTTCATTGGATACCAACAACTTTGACCTTTTAACCTTGACCTTGGAGATTTACGTACTTCTGAAAAACTTTAACCTTGACCATAACGTTTGAACGGTAAGGGCTAGGGCTTTCGTACTTCACGTATGTAGTCCCTGTGAGAAGGCCTTTCATTGCATACCAAGAACTTTGACCCTTTGACCTTGACCTTGGAGTTTAAACTACTTTTTAAAAACTTTAACCTTGGTCACAACTTTTGAACGGTAGAAACTAGGACTATCATACTTTAAATATTTATATTCTTTGTGGCAAGACCTTACATGTGATACCAATAGCTTTGACCTTTTGACCTTGACCCTAAAAAATAATATTTCGCCCACAAAGACACCGAAAGCGGGGGACCACAATTCTTTGAATTTGCTTGTTATATTTAATATTTTTGACATTTAGACCTTGACCTTAGATTAATCCACTTTTTTGAAAACTTTAACCTTGAACGTTTCATTTGGATAATCGGTGTCGTATATGGCCAATCTCTGTACTTGAGAAAAAAGTACAATTAGCATGCCTAGAATGAATATAAATGCGACTGAGAAATTATGGGAACTTTTTCTATTAGAGGAGGGTCTACACTTTAGATTCCTATGACACTGCATATAGGGGAAATGCAGCTATGAGGAATTAATATAAATCTCCCCAACTTACAATTATCAATTGCGAAATTAGATGTGATAGACGGACAGACAGACAGACGCCAGGATAAAGGGTTACCTATATGTGTCGCTCTGCTCCGTATAATTATATCAAAAGGATCGTGATTTGAACAGACACGAATTGAAAATCAACGGGGAAATTGATAAAAGGTTTTGTCCTTTTGCTGGAGGAGTGAGGAGAAGGGTGGAGGTGAAAGATTAATAAAGTCTATACTTATAAATCATAAAAATTATTTTTATTAAGGGGGCCGACTATAGTTTTATTGTGTGAAAACTACAATAGCGAAAGTCTTCATTTTATACCATATATAACTTACATTAACTTCAGTGTACATACAAAGTTTGTGGGAAATCTATATCCAGGTATTTTTGAGGGACCGTCTCAAAATACAGGTACATTTACTTTAGGATTATATAGGAAAATGCTAATTTTTAGCACTTTAAAGCAAATTGTACAAATACTACAATATTCATTTTGTTCAAACTATAGTATTTGATGAGTAATACTATATTATACAATATATGTAAGAAACACAAAATTCTACCGTCTTGTTACCAGAGGGGCAAAATGCAAAAAATTAGCAAATTTTACTATTTTTATAGAGTATTACAAAATATGACGTAGACAATGGATTCACATGAAAAAAATAATAAAAAATTGGAGATATTCTCAAATTTCTATGTTTTAAATTTCAAGAGCGTATTTTTATTACTTTTTCTTTAATAATATTTTTATTACACTGTACCTCTTTCTTTAAGAGCTACAGATTATCATAACGTCAAAAACACACTGCAAAGACGTCAACCTACATATCAATTGCAAAATCGGTTAAAAAATCAGTTATATCAAATTGTAATTACATTTTTATACCTATAATTTCTTAATTTTGTTTAATTTTAATAATTAAGCGAAAAAAGTTGCATTAAAACAGTAAATATGCTTCATTTTACTATGATGCTCTATTAAACGTAATTGATGGACGTTCATCACCATATCTACTAGCCATTTCGGACACAATAGTCATTCATTTTTATTTAATGTACACATTTTGCATTTCGTATGGAGAATAATTTCTATTAAATTTTTGCTCAAATTTCAGCTCATATTTAGAAATATCGACGACGTATTGTCAATAAAAAATGGCAATTTCCATTCCTATGTCGATACGATATATCCTGGTGAGCTTGAGATAAAAGATACCCCAGAGTCTGAATACTGCGATATTTTACTTGAAACAGACATTAATGGTAATCTAACAACCAAGCCCTTTGATAAACGTAATGATTTTAACTTTTCTATCGTCAACTTCCCTTACTTATGCAGCAATATATCTTCATCACCTGCATACGACGTTTATATATCTCAGTTGATTCGATACGCAATAGCATGCTCTACGTATGAACAATTCCTAAATCGAGGTAAATTATTGAAAAACAAGTTGATAAAACAAGATTATCAGCAGTCTCGTTTAAAGTCATCAGTTCTTTTGGTCGATACAATGAACTTGTCAGCAAATACAATTTATCATTAAGTCAAATGCTGACTGACATTTTTCATATTAATTCAATTTGTTAGTTCATTATTTATACACTGAATTGATGATAGATTTTCCTTTATTTCCCGATCTTGATATTGAGCACAAGGCGGGTGTGACCGGTCCGCATGCAGGGGATTCTCACTCATCCATGGCACCTGATCCCGTCTCTGATGTTATAGAGGTCTGTGCTTGCCCTGCTTCTTTTTGTATTGTTTTATGGACTTTGATATTGAAAACTGCCGTTATCTCCATATCCTTCATGTATAATTTGGAAGATATAGATCTTTCATCTGGGTAGGGGTGTCATTTTAACATCCAATACCTTTGAATTTCGACCCCTTCCCACTCTTTAAATCCCTTAAAATATACGGGCGCAAGAGGTATATTTTTCATTCTCTATTATATAATCTGCTTATGGAAAGAAAAGCCTTTTTTT